>NC_056743.1:444261859-444524359 GCF_019279795.1 Protopterus annectens
AAACAAACTTGAAAGCTGCTACAACAAAATTGCCAAGTTTGCTACTAATTTATCCTCCTTTACCCATCACTATAAAGTTCTGCATACCCTTAGTTGGCTAGATCTCCCCCCCACCTCTCCTACATTCAGCTTATAACAATACATATAATCACAGACAAACCATTAGCCTACCCAGCTCTTACCCCCTTTAATCAACACATACGTTCCCAGAATAGCGCTTAGATTGGAAGACAAACAACTTCTCACCATAAATAAACCAAGTAAATCCCATGGACCACACCTGTACTCATACTCAGTAGCAAAAAAATAAATAAATAAATAAATAGAACTCATTAACTCTAACCACCAAAACTGTTTCTAACCTACCCATCTTTTGCATCTTTTTGCATCTTTGCAGACCTTTCCTCTACCTCTTTCTCTTTCCTCTCTACTCACCTAAGCCACCAAAAGACTCCTTACCCTGCACTCTTCTTATAATCTTCTTCTCTCCATCCTTCTTCCTTCTATAACCATAATATGGGCATCTCTCTCATACTAAGATATCACTCAGTTTCATCTCACTGTCTCTAATCATGTAATTTCTGATATGTCTTTAAATATCTTATTAGAATTGTCTCGGGTCTCATTTATCACATACTAATCTATGTAACAAATACTATGACTTGAATTTTTCTTCACATATTCTCTTCAACTCATCACATTGTTTTCCACTGAACTGTACCATGAAACATTTTTTCACTCTTATGTTTTGTAGTACAGCATGACACTTTGTGATATAAAAAATTTTTACTTGATTTTTTTGTAATGTAACACAATACTTTATGAATGAAAATAATCTGTACTTGAGTTCCGAAATATTGTGATTGGGGAGTTTTTGTCCCCGGGCTCCACTGACAATGGTCACTTTCTGGCCCATTTGGACTTTTCTGGTAAAGAAATGTCAAATAAATAAATACACTTTCTGAGTCCCATATTTTCTCTGGGGTGTATATCATATGTCCAAATGCTCACAAGTCCGAACGCCGAAACTTAAAACTGGGAAGTTCGAAGTCTAAAAATAACAAAGCCGCAGAACATCTAATTCTTTCCCAGGGAAAGAATTTGGTAGGCCGGTTCCACGGCTTCACTATTTCCTCCACTGTGGTGCGATCTCAGAGTTGGTATATTTAAGTAGGGGGTGTGGGGTGGTGAAGCCCTCCACATTAGAAACAATATTTGGTGTTTGTGTGTTTCTGCGTTTTGTACCGGAACAGCGATTTTTTTTTTTCCCTGGGAAAAAAATCACTGTTCTGAGTGTTCGGAGTATTAAGTTTTTGAAATTTTTAGTTTGATATTTACATAGTCGAAGTTTTGAGACTTTAACTATGTGATATAGACCCTTTTCTTTGCCAGTGGCTCTAAATATAACACACATATTCGGGAGAAGAGGACATCCCTGCCTGGTTCCACTGTTCAGACATAATTTATCAGAAAGGAACCCTCCCTGTTTAATTTTTGCCTCTGATTCCCTCATATATCCTCCTAATTAACCTCATTGATTGCATCAGGGAAAGCAAATACTTCCATTGCTCTACTCATAAAATCTCAGCTTACTCTATCAAATGCTTTCTCTGCATCAAAACTCACCAACAACAGCAAGCAATGTTTTTTTTTTAAATTCAGCTTCCCACTAGATCATCATTGTTCAACTAATGTCAGATGTTTGCCTCCCCTCCACAAAACCACACTGATCCATATCTATCACTTTTGGCAACACCATTGCCATTCTTTTATCTGTTATGGACATAAATATGGTATAATCATGGTTTAAAATTGAAATGGGCCTATATGAAGCTGGACCTGATGGGTCTTTACCATCTTTAGATGTTATAGCCAGCACATTTTTCTTCCAAGGTGTTGGTGCATCCTGTCCTTTTAAATTACTGTTAAACAAAACCTTCCAGATCTTTATCACTTTCTTCCTGCCTAGCTTCCAAACTTCCACAGGAATACCATGTATTATGACACTATTTTTATCTTATCCCCTCCTGTCTTAACTGTTAATACCTGTTCAGGATCTCTGGTTATTTTTCTTGTTATAGACTGCCTAAGTTTAGTAACAGCCCTTTATACTTTCTGTTACCCAGCTCAGTGTGCTAAAAAGTTTTTGTGCAGTTATCAAAAAATAGTTGCTTAACAGTAATCTTTTTCTAAACTCATACTTATTATCGAGATACTCCCTTATTTTCTCTTTAGCACTGGGCAGTTGTGACTCTTGTTGTTCTGTGAGATTCCTCTTATTCCACAGTACCTTAACCTTTGTCAGTCCCTTTTGTTACTTCTTAATCGTGTGTCTCTTTTTTTTTTTTTATTTCTACTCTATTTTAAAACTAAACTATAATTTTATTCCACTAACTAGCTATAATGTTTGAAGAAATTTCTATCTTCCCTAGTAACTCTCAAATAATTTTCACTAGCCATTCCTTAAACTACACTCTTTTTAACAGTTAGGTGGGGTAGAGCCAGTGTCTCATTTTTACTTCATTTTCCTGCATTTTTATCTTATTGGTGTGTGATCTGAATTAGTTATTGGATGAGTATCGAAACTAGTGTAGTCCAGTTATTGTACCTTGGGGAATGTTGTTGTGTCTTTTCGGCTTTTCCCAGTTAGGGGTCGCCACAGCGGAACTCCGGTCCGCTAATGATTGGTAGTTGATTTTTACGTGCCGAGTTACCAGTCCTGACGCACAACCTTCAAAGAAGATTCGCCCATTCACACATGTCTCCACGCAGAAGACGCTCTAGCTGAGAATTGAACCGGACAGCGTCTTACTGTGAGGCGACAACGCTAACGCAGCACCACCTTGGGGAATAATATATAAATTCTGTCAGAGTGCCTACTACTGATTTCATGTCTTCCATAGCAAATATTTTCATAACATTTTTTATTTATTTTTCATTTGTTTGCCTGGAGTGTCCGACTGAGCTAGAGGCTTGGAGAGAAAAGCTCCATGTTAACTAAAGAACAGATAAAAAAATTACAGAAAGCATGAATATAAACAAAAGTTACAAAGATACAAAAGATAGTACATCAGTTTTCAGAAAATATCAGAGATGGAATGTGTTTAAAGACAGTTCAGTAAAAAAGACCTGTGACTTATCAAGATGTTAAATTCACTATAAGTAATAAGTTGCATGTATGTTTAGATATAAGAATCACTTAATGCCTTATGCAAAGGTGCATGTTTGTTTAGATATAAAAATATCTTTGTCCCTTATGCAAGAGTAGTATAATAGTATCTTAACAGAACAGCCTTTCAGTAGGATGAGAGGAGGAGAGGATGTTGAGACTTAGCTATTAGATATTGGTACTTGGGTAGTAGAAAATATTAACTTACTGTGACCAAGAGCAGGACTGGATGACTGGGGAAGGGGTGTGGTGAGTGGTCATCCTGGGGAAGATCAGGAGCATAGCCAGTAGTTGTTTAGATCATTTTTGAGGAGTGATTTGAAATTTTTTGTACTAGTTGTGTTTACGATTAGTTGTGATATGGAGTTCCAGATCTTGGATATTTTGTATGAGTAAAGGGCTTCACCACAACTGTTGGCTTTTGTGGTTGTTAGTAATTTATCAGAAGATCTCAAAGTTCTATTGTTGGTCTATGGCTAATCTTTGAGAGTTGGTCAGTTGTCCGGTTGGTGGATGATGGAGTGGGTGATGATTAGTTGGCTTAGGTGGAGGAGGTTGGGAAGTTCAATCCAGTTTAGTTCTTAGTGCAGAGCAGCAATGAGTTCTGTTTGGATGGTTAAGGGCGAATCTAGCTATTTTCTTATAGCAGGCCTTTGGTTTGTTTAGGTCTGTTTTTTTTTTAAGATTAGTAAAGATGGGGGAGGCTTATAGTAGAGTGGAGAGGAGATATGTTCTGGCTATGGCCTGTCTGGAGGTATTAGTGAGGAATGGATTTGCTCTATAAAGAGTTCCAAGTTTAATATGCACCTTTTTAATAGGTAAAGCCAAATGTTTATCAAATTTGAGTGAGTTGTCAATTGTCACCTCAAGGAGATTTGTATGTTCTACTGGTTCTATTTTGGTGGTGTTAGATGAAAAGATACTGAAGGGGAACCATGTGATTTGCCTTTAGTAAAGATCATCAGTTTAGTTATGTTTGGGTTTAGTATTAGGTGATGAGTAGAAAGGTATTGTTCTATGTCTAGGAAGTTTTTTTTGTGTGTTATTTCCAGGAGTTCAAGGAGAGTTGGGGCTGAGCATGTAAGGGAGGAGTCATCAGCATATTGAATAATAGTAGCCTTGTTAGTAGCAATAGATAGTTTATTGGTGAATATAGAGAAGAGTAATGGACCAGGCTTTACCCTTGAGGTGCTGGCAGTCATTTAAGTAGCTGTGGAACCATGCTAGTGCTCTTTGGGAGAGGTTAATGGAAGCTAGTTCATTTAGTCATTTTGATGAGATACTGTGTGAAATGCTTTAGACATGTGAAGGAAGATGTATGAGACTAATTGGCCATTGTTTTTAAGTTGGTTGATGGTATTGCTGAAGGAAATTAATGCTGTTGTGCTTTGGTCTGAAACCATGTTTTGAGTTTGAGAGTCTGTTGTTCCGTAGAAGGTAGTCTAGGAGTTGTTTATGAATGCATTTTTCTAGGATTTTTGCTAGTTGGGGTAGAATGGCTATGGGTCAGTAGTTAAATAACTATGTTGAGGGGCTGCCTTTATGTAAAGGTATGATATGAGATATTTTCCAATGTTTAGGTATGTATTGTTCTGTAATGGACTGAATAATTAGATTGGAGACCGGGTATGTAATTGCGTCCACAATCTGAGAAGTTCGATGGATAATTGGTCTGTATCTAGAACAGTAGGTTTTAGTTTTTAAGCAATAGTTTTATGTTACTGGTTTGAACTGTTTTGATAGTGAATGAAAGGTAGTATTAGTTTTTTCAGACACCTTTACTGAATTATCAGTTATGACATAGGCAAATTTGCATTCATATAAAAGTAATCAAACTGTAAAACATTATACTTCACATATGTTGCTATATGTCATATAACCTAAGCAATATTACATAAATTATTCAATTCCTGCCTTTTTTAAAACATAAAACTAACATCCATACTCCTAAATACTTTATTTTGTCATGACCCCATAAGTACGGGTATTTCTGAACCAGTTCATGTGTGGGTACATAATTTACCGCTATTGCCTTTGTTTTAGCTTCATTAACTTTGTATCCCGAAAAGTTCTAAAACTGTCTCAGAATGTCCACAACACTGTATTGTCTTTTTCTAGTTTTGTCAGGTATAAAATAATAGCTGCAAATAAAGTCAGCCTTTTTTTGACTACCATACCAATTATATCCTTGAATTTCCCAGTCCCTTAATTTCTTTGCCAGTGGTTCTAAATATAATGCAAATAATATAGAGGAAAAAGGACACCCCTGCCTGGTTCCTCTGCTCAAGGAGAAATTATCAGAGAGGACCCCACCCACTTTAATTTTCACCTCAGATCCTTCATATGTCCTCCAAATCAGCCTTATAATTTTTTTCAGGAAATGCAAATGCTTACATTGCCCTGCTCATAAAGTCCCAGCTTACTCTGTCAAATGCTTTCTCTGCATCAAGATCCACCAACAGCAGAGGTATTTTCTTACATTCTGCTTCCCTCTGGATCATCAATGTTCTGTTAATGTTATGAAACGTTTGCTTCCCCTTCAAAAAACCACACTGATCCATCTGTCAGTTTTGGCATTACTTTTGCCATTCTTTTATCCATTATGGACATGAACACTTTATAATCATGGTTTAGTATTGAAATGGGCCTGTATGAAACTGGATCTGATGGATCTTTACCTTCTTTAGGTATTACAGCTACCACTGCTTTCTTCCAGGATTGAATACTTCTCCTTTTAAGTTACTGTTATCAGTTTTTATTTCCTCCTAGCTTCCAAACTTCCACAGGAATACAATCTATTCCTGGGGGCTTTCCTGTAGATTGGTTGTACATCGCAATTTTTATCTCATCTCCTGCTATCCTAACCATCAGTAATTGAGCCTAATCTACCTGTAACCTTGGCACATTTAATTCTTCTGTAAACATTTCCATTCATATATTTTCTTGATTTTCATATTTCTCTGCTTTATAGAGAGACTCATAGAATTTCCAGAATATTTCTAATACTTCTACAGGATCTCTTGTTACCATCCTTGATGTTCTTCGTGTTTCACTGTTGCAGTCATCACACTTGCGTTATCTTGCCAGGGGTAGCCCTCAGTCGGCCCGAATACCAGAGGCTTAGTATTTCTGTGTCGGTTGCTGTCGCTCCAGGACTGACGTCAGGTCATCAGTGGTATAAAAACAGGCAGCTGACATCCTTACATCAATCTTTCTTGCCAAGGAGCCTGAAGCAGAAGCAGTTTGCATGAGAACCGGTCAGTTGCTACCTGAGTTTTCATTTCCGAAATTAAAGTTGAAGTCTTCTAAAGCTAAGTACCCTGTTGGGGATCCTTTTTCCTTATTTCTTGCTCTAACCAATGTCGGAAAAAGTTAACAATTGTCTCGCCTGTGGAAAGCAAATACCACACCGAGATTTCCATTCTTACTGTGTCACCTGTTTAGGCCCAGACCATGACATTCCTCGCTGTCGGTTTTCTGCTTTGTTCAACGCCAGAACTATACGTCGTTGGGCCCTTATCATAGCTCAATACTTTCGCTCTCAATCTCTGTATTTTGAACTGGCTTCGGTAAGCAATCCGACTAGTGATCTTCTGAAAAAACATGAGGATAAAGACAGAGACAGACTGCACAGGTCCAAAACTGCTGACGATGCTTCCGTTAAGCTAGTCTCCAGTTCGCTGGTACTCAGTGAGGTGCTTTTGCACCCCCTGATGCCTGCATCTATGGATTTGGAGGCCACTACTGAGACCCATTCAGAGTCAGGTATGCCGCAAGACCCTTCTTTGACTACGGAACCTGCGGATGTCTCTACCTTGGATGGGTCCGGAGCCACTGTGCAGTCACTGACTTCCGAGGAAGTTCTTCGCACTACTGATATTCGACACAAACTGACGACTTCTTTCGCATCTTCAGTTCTTTCTAAAACTACTGAGTTTCTAAGGCCCAGGGTACGAACTACACTTAAAAAACTATGACCCAAGCTCAGGCACCTGCTTCCATGCCTCAACCTCAAATGCTTAAAATGGCAGAAGACCTTATCATGCTAATTAGGGGAAGCCAGCCTACCCCTTCTGAAAGAAAGAGACTTGTCCCCAGCAGCTTTATCTGACCAAGAGTCCAACGACTCTGAGGTTTCTGATTATGAAGACATGCCCTTATCTGCTTATGAGGATTCAGATGCAGAGGAATCCATTCCTTCTGCCTCTCATCTAGAGGATTTTTCTTTTGGTGAAACCTTACATACCTTGAGAGAGCATTTCCATTGGGACTGCCAGGATTATCCTCAGTCCAAAAAGAGACTCAGGGAATTTTTAGATTTACCACAACACGGACACTTAGCTATTCCTCCTGTTCTGGATGTTGTGGATGATGTTTTCATGCAATCCAGTTTAACTCCTGATACTCTACCTCCTGCTCCCAGGAAACCTGACAGGTATTACAGAGTCCCTGACTCTCACAAATTTATTTTCAAACATCATACTGCTGACCCAGAGTTCTCTCAAGGACCTAAAGAAATAAAGAATCCACAGCTAAGAATCCCACCCCCTTCGGACAGGGATTCTCAAGCTTTAGACAGATGGGGGGGGGGGAAGTATACACCTGTGCAACTCTTGCCATTAGAGCTGTAAATTGTCATTTCCACATGCTGAAATACCAGCAACATACCATGGAACTTATTAAACAAAAATGATTTACCTTTCCAGACTGTGCAGAAAATAAAGAATTACAGGAGCATATGCATTCTGCAAGCTGAGTTACTAAGCATACCCTGCAATGTGGGTTTGATGCCTTAGAAGCATCTTGCAGGGCAGCAGTCACAGGTTCTGTACTTAGAAGGCATGCTTGGCTTAAGGAACAGACCTTGCCAGACCATGTCAAATCAAAATTATTGGACACCACTGGACAAAGACAATCTGTTTGGCACCAAGGCAGAAGAGGTTTTAAAAAAGATGGAAAAAAAAGCTAAATCTATGCAGACAGTCAAAGACTTTTTGCAAGTCTAGCCTCCAAGATTCAGTAGGCATTGCCCCTCAAAACACTGGTCCTTTCCAGCCCCCTCTAAGCCAGCTCAGACTAGACCTAGGGGAAGCAGACCCCACAGATAGCAGTCCCAGGGAATGCAGAGATCGAAGCAATGGAGTACCTCCACTTCAAAAACAGGGAGTGCCACACCACCCCCTTATGGAAAGAATTCACAGTGATCTTTCAGCTCCACCTCTTACCTCTGCCCACCTGCTTGTGCCCTTAGGAGGAAAATCTGCCTCTCATGCAAAAAACTGGGCCTCCATCATCAACGATCGATGGGTTCTCAACATAGTGTCCCAGGGGTACAAATTTTATTTCCACACACTGCCAACCCCAAAAGGGTTCCCAGATCTTCCTCCAAACCAGTGGGCAGAGGCACAAAAAGTTCATTCCCTGCTCTCCATGAGGGCAATTCAGCCTGTTCCTGCAGACCAGATAGGCCAAGGTTTCTACTCCAGACTTTTTCTGGTACCCAGAAAAGAGGGCATCTGGCGCCCAATCCGAGATCTATCCATTCTAAATACCTTCCTGGCAGTACGAAAATTCAAAACGCTCACCCTCCAGCTGCTTCTTCCTATGCTATGCAAAGATGCCTTGTTAGCCACCCTAGATCTAAAAGAGGCCTATCTGCACATCCCAGTCAGAGACATTTGCAGGAAATATCTACGTTTCAGGGCAGGATCTATGCATTATCAGTTCTCTGCACTTCCCTTTGGCTTATCCACTGCTCCCAGAGTTTTCACAAAATGCCTGGCTCCAGCCATTGCTTTTTGCAGACAAAGAAATATTCAAATATATCCCTACTTGGATGACTGCCTGATTCAGGCAGGCAGTCAGGAAAAGCTGTTGCAGCACCTGACATTTGTAAAGGACCTACTGACCTCACTGGGGTACACTATAAATGAAAAGAAATCCAAACTAGTCCCCAGTCAGAAAATGGTATTCCTGGGAGCAAGCCTGGACTCCGCATCCCAGATGGCATTCCTTACTCCACAAAAACAAGTCTGTCTGACAGCCTACTTCTCTCAACTGGCCACCAGAACCCAGTTATCTGCAAGGAAAACCCTGCAAGCTCTAGGGTTCATGGCCTAATGCATTCTACTATTCCCATATGTCAGACTGCATATGAGGAAACATCAGTGGTACTTAAAAAGCCTTTGGTGTCAACATTCTCAGGACCTGGAAACTATTATACCTATGATACCTTGTCTAAGGAAAGATTTTCTTTTGTGGGCTGTAGCATGCAACCACAACAAGTGACTTCCATTTTCACAACCCCACACCAGCCCAGACCCTAACCACAGATGCATCAGACTATGCCTGGGGTGCACACCTGGATGGCAAGTGCATTCAGGACCACAGGAGCACAAATTAAATTCATCTGCACATCAACCAGAAAGAGATGCTAGCTGTTCAGCATGCTCTAACAGCTTTCAGACCCCTACTCTCTGGGGCCTCTACTAATCAAAACAGACGACACCACAGTGATGTGGTACATCAGCAAGCAGTGATGAACCCACTCTTACCCACTCTGCAGGCTAGCCATAACCCTTTGGCACACGGCTTCAGCCATGCACATTCACCTGATAGCACAATTCCTGGCAAGCAACAAAAACTCTCTGGCAGACAACTTAAGTAGAAATCTCCTAGACCCACACGAGTGGCAAATAAACCCCAGCACCTTCAGCCTCGTAACCCAGAAATGGGGTACTCTGAAGGTGGACCTATTTGCCTCCCACAACAACCACCAGCTCAGCAAATTCTGCTCCAGGGAACCTCACAGCAAGGCCTGGAAAGTGGATGCCCTATTCTTCCAAAGGGTAAACTTCTTGATCTATGCATTTTCCCCTCTACCTCTTCTAACAAGGGTATTATTCAAAATAAGGGAGAAAAGACCAATGACAATCCTGATTGCCCCAGACTGGCCACGCCAACACTGGTACCCACTACTGCACAGTCTGTCATCGTTGGCTCCATGGCACCTCCCTCAGATTCCAACTCTCCTGACCCAGCAGAAGGGAGAGTTCTTGCATCCACAATTGCAGACCCCGAACCTGGCAGCCTGGCTTATTCCTTGACCTTTCCTCCAGTGGCCAGCTTAATCGGACAAGTCCTGGATGTTATACATGAAGCCAGATGACCCAGCACTAGAAAATCCTGTGCTGACAAGTGGAAAAGGTATTGCTCCTGGATCCAGGCTAAAGGAGCTGAACCAGCACAACCCTCCTTATCTCTCATCCTGGATTACCTAGCAGACCTACTTCACAGGGCCTATCCTTCTCTTCTATTAAAATCCATGCCTCTGCCATCTCTGCTCATTACAGCACAAAGCCACCTCTCTTTTTACACCCTCTCATCAAGCAGTTTCTTAGAGGGCCTAACAACTTAAGGCCACCCAGAAGAGCCCCTACCCCTGCTTGGGACCTTAACTTTGTGTTGGAAAAGCTCACACTACTCCCCTTTGAGCCTGCAGCTTCAGCAGAGTTAAAATTCCTCTCTTGGAAAACAGCCTTGCTTCTGGCCATCACTTCAGCTAGAAGAGTGTCTGAACTACAAGCACTCATGGCTGTGGAACCCTTCATCATTTTTCATGCTGACAGGGTCTCCCTCAGGACTAACCCAACTTTCATGACTAAAGTGGTGTCCAATGTGGCTCTCAACCAATCTATTCATTTGCCCACTTTTTTCCGTAAACCTCAAAGTAAGGGAGAAAGGATCCTGCACTCTTTAGATGTGCACAGACAGCTCAGATTCTACCTGGATAGGACTAAGCCCTTTAGGAAATCTGACCAGTTACTAGTCAGCTTTGCAGCAGGGGTAGAGGCAAGGCCATAAAACAAATCTTTTCCAAATGGATAGCATACTGTATCCATTTCTGTTACAAACACCATGGGAAACCACCCGCACAGGGGGTCAGAACACATTCCAGTAGGGCAACTTCCACCTCTGCAGCTTTTCTCAGAGGGGTCCCTACCAGAGACATTGTGGAGGTTGCAACATGTAGTTCTGTTCATACCTTCACCAAGCATTACCACCTGCCTATCTTTTCCAAATGGGTTAATTCCCAAAGCTGAAGAAATGGGTGGAGGCAGTCTAGAAGAGTTGGGGCTGGCTAGTATGCCCTGCAGGACTGCGGTTCCAAAGCCTTCTAGACTGCCTCCACCCATTTCTTCAGCTTTGGGAATTAACCCAAGTGTGATGACTGCAACAGTGAAACACGAAGAACATAGTACAGTTGTGTACACTTACATAAATGTAGATGTTCGAGTGTATTCACTGTTGCAGTTCTGGTTTCCCACCCTCCACCCCCAGTGTCTCTCTCTCTCTCTCTCTCTCTCTTCCTCACTCTTTACAGTGCTATTTGGTATTTATTTTCTACTGGTGGTCTTATTCCACCATAACCTAGCTCCCTGTTTGGGGGCTTCTGACATTTGGGGCAAGAAAAACTGATGTAATGGGGTCAGCTGCCTGTTTTTATACCACTGATGACCTGACATCAGTCCTGGAGCGACAGCAACTGACGCAGAAATACTAAGCCTCTGGTATTCAGGCTGACTGAGGGCTACCCCTGGCAGGATAACCCAAATGTGATGACTGCAACAATGAATACACTTGAACATCTACATTTATGGTAAGTGTACACAACTGTACTTTAAATGCTGCCTGTATTTAGCAACAGCCTTTTCTACTGCCTGTTGAGTCATTGTGCTAAATGTTTTTGAGCTCTATTGTTATTATCAAAAAACAGTTGCTTAACAGCAATCTTTCTAAGCTTATGCATATTATCGGGATAATCACTTATTTTCTGTCTAGCATTCTGGAGTTGATCCTCTTCTTGTTATGTGAGAGTCCCCCTGTTCTGCAATGCATTAACATTTGTCAGTTCCTCTAAATAATTCTTGTTACTTCTTAACCATAGCTTGTTACTACTTAATCATAGCTCCCTTTCTTTTATTTTCACCCTATTTTTAAACTCCACCTTAATTGTATTCCACTCCCTAGCTATGTTTTCAGAATACATTTATGTCCTCCCTAACAGCTCCTGGATAATTTGCACTACCCATTCCTTTAATTCCTTTCTTTTCAACAGATAGGTGGGAAAGGGCCAGTGTCACATTTTTATTTCATTACCTGGTGCTTTTATTTTAGCTATTATTGGCACATGATCTGAAATAGTTATTGGATGAGTATCAAGACCTTCAATTAAATGCACATGTTCATGTGAAATGTAAATTCTGTATAGCCCAGTTTGTATATCTTGGGGAAATAATATGTAAATTCACTCCAAACTCCTGTTACTGAATTCACATCTTCCATGCCAAATGTTTTCATAAATTTCTTCCAAAATCTACCCTCCTTTGTTATTTTTCCCTTCTGGGCCCCCCAGACACATCTTCACTGCTGCAAATCAAATTCCAATCCCCATCTATAAGTAACATTCTTTGCTGAAAACTGATTATTTCTCCCAGAATTTTAGGTGGAATGTAAATATATGCCAGTGTAATCCTCCCATGCCAGTAGCCCCTTAGCACTACAAATCTGTCATTATCTTTTTTATCTTCTTGTGTCACTATTGGAGCTCCATTTTGCAATAAATATAAGTATTCCTTTTTTGTTTGTCCCAGGTATTCCACTGACTAACCTTCCTGAAAACCTTTCTTTATCAAATTTACATGTTCAGTTCTAAGTGTGTCTCCTGTAGCATAGCTATTTGCATTCTACATTTACTAATATAGTTCACTACCCTTTCTTGTTTTTATTTATCTGTGAGGCCATTTATGTCTTAATGAAAGCATCATTGTATTAAAAAGTTATTATTTCCACCTTTTATGTATAACACCATTTTTGTTAAATGTCTGGTTCAGCTTTTGTGTTACATGCATACACTTTTTGGCAGGTTGAACTTTTATACAGTTATTTCTTGTCATATCCATTTGAGCGTATGTCACGTCTTATAAAACATTTTGGTTTTATTGAAAGCTCTTAAAAAAAAAAAACACCCCCAGTACCCCCCTAAAAGTTAATTCTAACACACAAAACTATGTATACATTTTTTACCCTCTTAATAGGAACAAAAGTCCCAAACTCACAGCCACAGTCAGACTTGAGTTAACCTAAAAGAAAGGTTATCCATGCTGAGACGAATTGTGCAGCCTGTGCTTCTATTATATGCTGATAGGTTTTGTCTTATCTTTATAGCTCTCACAGCTGGGAAAACCCTGAATGTTTTCAGAGAATATTGACTATCTTGGGAAAGCCCCTGCATACTTTCAGAGAGCATGATCTCCTAGCCAATTTCTCTTTTCTTTCCCCCCTAGCCAATCACTCTCCACCAGACTGTAGCCAGTCTCTCTTTATGAGATTGTTTCCATGGAAACATGAAGACCACCTGCAGAATTGTTATAAAGCATACATGTACTTGCTAGAGAAAAGCCTTATGATATTCAATGTTCTTTTTCATTTACTTGCTCTCTATTACAATTTGTTACTAAATCAATGTAAAGTCTTTAATACAGTCATTCCTTCATGCAAGAATGAGAAAAAGCATATTAATTTTTCTATCATGGTTTTTAAACAGGCTTTTTTTTTTACATTACAGTGCCTACATTTCTTAAAACTGAACAAGAAGAAAGAGAGAAGAAGGGAAAAAGAACAGCAGCACTTGTTTACAATCCCCATTACACTTGCAACTAACTGAAAAAATACTTTAAAGGATGTAAATAAAACCACGTCACAAAAATTGGTACTATTTAAGTAAAAATCTTTACTTACAATTAACGTTCTCCCTCCTCTTCCCCTCCCCCAAAACACTTTAACAAACATTAATGACATGATGTTGGGCATATGCTTTAGAGTCCCCCACAAGTCTAACAAATTCTGAAAAAGTTCAATATTTCCAAAGTTTCTTGTTCTGTCACTTTTCACAAATATAATTATTGCATTGTAATCATATTAAGTTACTGTTTTATTAGTTTTCATCTCAGAAATCCTGTATCTGATTAATTTCCAACATACTTATGATTCTTCTAGTCTACTCTCATGCCCCATTCCTTCTCTCCAACATTTTCCATTGAAAAATTTTTAAAGGTTTTCACAGACACAGTCCCTCTGTGGTCCTTATTACCAGAGGAACAAGAAGCAGAATCTCCTGTTTCACAGCTTACTTTTTGTTGGACAAACTTTTGTATTTCCTCCTTAGCATGTACTTCATCAAAAACTGATTTTGTCCCACCAGGGAAGAAGACAGCTGAGTACAGCAGTTTGAATGTCACACCTGCATCTAAACATTCCCTGAGTAGTGGAATAATTTTGCTCCTCTTCTGCCTGGTGTAAAATGAGTAATCATTCTCCACAAGCACTCTTCTGTCTCCCACTTTTAGTACTTTGTCTTTCTACCACAGTTTTGTCAGAATCAACTCCTTCTGCTGGTAGGATTGCATCTTTACTATTAAAGGTTTAGTTTGCTTTCTAATAGCCAGGTTTGGAGCATACACATGATGCATCCTTTCAACTAAACATCCCTGATGTGAAATACCAGTCCAGTTGCTTATTTGTGCTTTCATAAAATTAATGCAGTCTGTTCCTTCCAGCTTATCTGGTATAGCTGAAAATACCAGGTTTTCCCTGCTTGCTCTGTCCTCTTATTCTGTTAGTTTTGAAACATCTCTTCCTGAGCAGTCTCATATTCAACCAGCCTTTTCTTCATTTTGACGTCTGATTTTTTGCAGCTTTATCATCTCATCTGAATATCTGTTCAAAGTTGCTTCTATTTTATCGAACCTTTTGTTGTTTGTGTTGATATACTCCATCAGTGTTTTATTTTATCCAGTCTGTATGCAGTTGTCTTGTATCTTCCTGTAGGTTATGGAAATCATGTCTGATGGTTGCACATTTTTTTGCTGAACAGCTGCAGAAATTTCCCCAGTCATTGTTTTTTCCTCACTTTGTGTAGCCGATTTTTTCCTTGCCTTCTGTATTTCTTTATTCCTGGCATCGAGGCAGTGCACTTACTAGCCAGTTTCTGAAAGTTACCCATAAACACAAGACTTCTCTGCTGAGTTTCTGTTTTCTCACAGGGAGAGCTAGAAGTAAGCTGATACTGAATATGCAGGCATCTTGGAAGTCTTTTAAGGGGTGTGTTGTCTTGATTTACTAGAGATAGTACTGAGATTATGAAATGGGAATTAAATTGGAATATAGTATTGTCCAACGAGTTAGAGATGGTGGGAGATGGGGGTAGTAGTTTGACCTGGGTTTAGGAGTTGCTTTATATTTCCCCAAAATTTCGGAGGACTGTTTTGGTGTATTTGTTATAGTGAGCTATAGGAATTTTTTTGTCATTTTTAATTTTTCTTTACCTGGTTTCTTAGTTGTCAGTAGGTAAGCAGGGAGGGTTTTGATTTTTCCTTCTGATATTGGGAGCAGGCCTTCTCTCTCTTTTTTTAGAAGTTGCTTGGTCTCCTGGGAAAGCCATGAGATTTGTTTTGTTTTAACTCATGTTTTCTTAGGGGTAGGCTTATTTAGAATTTCAAGGAAGGCTTGGTTGAATAGTTGTACTGCTGGGTCTAGTGGCAGTTGTTTTAAAGGTGACCAGTTATGTTATATTGCTGTAGTAGTGATTTAAATAGTTTGGGATGGAAGTTTATTTTCTTCCATATGTGTTTTTAAGTTATGTTTTTTGGAGTGCTAGATTGGTGTCAAACCAGGTAGGTGGGTATGTTTTCACTCAGACTGGAAGGCAGCCTTCATGTTGGTAAAGGTTGGGCTTATTAGTCAAGGCCCAGTCGAGGATAGATTGTTTATTATTTATTTTTTTACTGTAGTTGGGGAAGCAATCAACTGGGCGAACCCATACAAGTTGATAAAGTTTGATGGATTTTGGAAAGAGCAGGTATTCCAGTCCAAGTTAAAATCTCCCATAATAATGGCCTCATGGTTAAATGTAGTAGCTACCCAACTAAGGAGGTTTTCAATTTTGGACTGGTTATTACCTAATGGAATGTAGACAGCAATAATTAAGTGTTTACTGGGTTTGAGTTCTAAGCAAGAAATTAGTAATTCAAAGTCAGAGAGGTCTGGTGGGGCATGGTTGAGGTGTACTGTATTTAATGAGTTTTTATACATTATGGTTATTCCTCCTCTTTGCTTATGTAATCTGTTGCTTCTGAGTAAGTTGTAGTCTTATGAAAGGATTTAGCTGTCATTTATATGGGGCTTCAGTCAGGTTTCATTTAGTGTGACAATGGCAGAAGAGTATAAGGTGAGAGTTGTGTGATATTCATGAATCTTATTTGATAAGCTCCTAAGGTTCATATTTAAGAGTAGAAGGTTGGTCATGTAGTTGGTCAAATATGGTTTGTTTTGTATGAGGTGGTTGACTGTTGAGGGGGTGATTGTATTGGAGCTTGGGGGCCTGGGTTGGGATGTATGTCACCACTCAGCTTTAGTAGTAGTGCTTTTTGCTGAAGTTGGTGGATGCCTTTAAGTAATAGATCTGATGTTGTTAATCTTCATTCATTCATGAAGGATGGGTTTTGGTTCTGTCCTCGGAACAGACTCAGACAATATCCAAGCTTGCACCAGCCAAAAACGTTTGGGCTAAGATTACCCCTAATGCCTCCCTGTTTCCCCAGATCTCATTTGCCATGTAGACTTCGATGCATCAGTTCAACTCTCAGGCTGTTTTCAATTTATTTGAAAAAAATTTTACTTTAATGCTAAATTCTTATCCCTTTCAGCTTAGAGTTTTTATCGCCTTTAGTTAGTCTTCCTTTCCTTGTTTGAGTGAATTCTTTCCCCTCTTTTACTGCTGGTATTTCTGTGTACCATCGTTGGTACATGCCCCTCTCTTATACCCTTTGGTATTCTCTCTACCATTGCTGGTATCCCCCCCCTTCCTTCATACCCTTTGGGTATATCTTCTTACAATTGTTTGTATTTAAAAAAAAAAAAAATATATATATATATATATATATATATATATATAGATATATATAGATATATATATATATATATATATATATATATATATATATATATATATATATATATAGGGTCTATATTATAAACATGAAAACTCAAAATAGTGAATACATCTGCATCGACACATAAAGGTTGATGTACAAAAAGAGCAAAATATGTAATTGGCGAAAATGAAAACGCTGAACGTATTTGCTTGGCCAACAGAGTGATCATAGGGATGAGGAAATATATCCTTTTCCTCAATGTAGTATGGTCTCGCAGCTGGTATATTTAAGTAGGAGGTGTGGGGAGTGCAGGGGGGCTTGTCCCCCTGGAAAAGTGTGTTAATTTAAGTTTATTTAGTTAGATTGAGCTTACCTGCATAGCGCTTTTGGTTGACGAAATACTACGGCATTTTCATTTTCGCTGTTTACAACTTTTGTGTTTATAATATAGACTATATATATATATATATATATATATATATATATATATATATATATATATATCTACTCCTCACCTGTTTGTTACTGTTGAGTTGTTGAGTGTTATTTACTCTTTCGACTGCTAGTTGTTGCTGTTTAATTTGTTGAATTTCTCAAGTTTGTTAGTTGCTTTTTATGATGTCTGATAAAAAGGGCACTACAACGTTAGGGTTAGCAGTGTGCTAAATGTTCCAGGAAAATGTCAAATTTGGAGAGTCACTTGTCATGTGTGTATTGCCTTGAAGTTTTATATTTGAAGGTTCAACCTCCTTGTGGGATATGTTAGGGATTTAGTACCGGGAATGAAAGAACAAATTAATTCTAAAAGGTCTGCTGAAAACTCCTTTCTCAGAGGCTTTGTCTGAGGCAGAGGTTTCAACCCCTCCAAAAGAGTCTAAGAAGAGGAGCTGTTCTCTGCTTTCCTGTCCTCAGTACCATGAAGCAAAAACAACTAAGGTCCAGGTTCATATGGAACAGAAACAAAAATCTGGGAAAATGAATTTGACTGCTACTATGGCACTGGAGTCCAAAACTCCATTCTCTGTGCCATCTTTGTCTAGAGAACTGACCATATCTGTAATCACTATGATACCAACACCTCCTTCGGTGCCACAAATGGCACCAACAATAGTCTCCCCCATCAAGCTGGTCACTTCCCTCCCCTCAACTTCTAGTCCCATGACCACGATGACAAAAGTTGAGACACTGGCCAGGACCCAATACTCCCCGTTGATCAAGCCCTTTGTTGGACAACAACTCAGTCCATTCGTAGAACGACCCAAATCTCCATCGGGGATGTCAACCAGTTCCACCAGGAGCCTTTCGGAGCTCGGTGTAGTGAGACTTGTGGATCAGATCTTAGTGGCCAGAGGCATTCCAACCACATGTAGGACCTCCCTCCCACCCGGAGCCAAGGGTTTTTCTCCACAGACTCCTACCTATGTTCCTCCTTCAAACTTTGTGCAGGTATTGGAGCCCCCTATACCAACACCCATCCCGGTGTCAGCTTCCTTGGTTCTACTGGTAGACCTTACTATGTTTCCGGATCCAACCCTGTGGACCTCGACTCAGTTGGAGCCGATCCATCCTCAACATCGTGACTGGTCTTGTTGGCACCGTGACCCCTAGTATGGCACCAAGGTTTTCTTCACTGCCGACTATGATTCCAGTTACTCTGATGACTCTCAAGTCCTCTTGTGGCCCCTGTCCTGGAGGCGGGCTTGTCAGAGTGGGGTGTGACCCCGGTTCCAAGTTGCCCTTCTCAGTTCTGGGCTCCCATCCCTCTTCAGGTGGGCCAGGCTTTCAGGTTATGGAGAAGGCAGTAGCCTCAGTGGGCTCACAGCTGGCTCCTTCGGTGCTGGCACGTCATATCTATATGTCTGATCCACAGCTGACTCAGTCCACTATTCTGGGACATCGAGCATGGGAGCAGGAAGATACCCTATTGCAGGGCACCTTCTCTACGGAGTCCTCTTCAGACACCCCCCCCTTGAGGAGACCCCCCATAAGCGACTGTGCAAGAAGGAAGCACATTGACTCCCCTGAGGAGTCCCTTATGATGAGGGAAGGGTCTCAACGGTCACCCCTGAAGATGTCTCCTTTGTAGGCAAATTGGAGATCTTGAAACAGAGGGTTAATTTTAAGCCCAGCAAAGCCTTCCTCTGAGGAATCTCTATTCTTGCAGGCATTACATGCTCAACCCTCTACTTCCTGGGTGACCCCGCCTGCAGATGTGCTGGTTAAGCTCACTGTGCTGGTTAAGCTCATTGTGCAATGCAACTGGAAGGCCCCTGACACTGTTGAGCCAAATCCCCGGAGACTGGACAAAATTTTGTCACCGCTAGAGGATCATTCCCATTGGTCCAAAAACTTGGCAGTGGATGCTATGGTTGTGGCGGCAGCAATGAGGAAGGAACTCAGAGAGGGGAGTTCTGATGTCCATCCTCCAAACAGGGAGTCTCAGATGATGGATAGGCTACAGAAGCAGGTTTATGCTTCAATGACCTTTGCCATACGGTCATTGAACTATTTGGCACACTTTACCCTCCTCCAGAGAGACCTCATCCCAGAAATTTCAGGATTGCTAGCAGGAGCAGTGTCTGATGAGGTGCGTGACGAAGTTGCTTCACAGGTCACTACCCTGGAGTCCATTTCTAACTCGTCCATGCTGTTGATTGCACACACAACCGAAGGGGCGGCCAGAGCAGCGGGTGCTGGCATTATGAAACGGCATGCCTGGGTGCGCTTATTCAATTTTGTGGACCCTTTCAAGTCTTCCTTCATCAACACCCCTGTTGATGTTTCCTCTCTTTTCAGGCCAGAAGTTAAGGACATGCTAGCCAGGTGTGAGAAGGATGGCAAGACCCTTTCTGCCATGGGCATATGTTTCTCGAACCCCCCCCCAGTGATCCTACTCTAGGAATCAGAGGAGCAGAAAGATGTGGTTCAAGAAGTCTCATGTGGCAAGTTTTCCTCCAGGGGCAAAGGAGGGAATTCATTAGGAAGATGCCCTCCCAGAGGCAGAGGGAGCCCGCATAACCAGGGCTCCAGAGATCCAGAGATTCCTTCTTGGGGCAGCCTTACCAGTGCTCTTGAAGAGCGGCCCGATTGCTTTCCTCTGCAAGCAGTGTGGGGAAGATTCTCTCTACACTATTTAGCCTGGCATTCTATAACAGATTCCTGGGTGCAGAAGATAATGTCCAGAGGTTACCATATACCCTTCAATCTCTACCCAAGGCCACAAAGGAAAATCCCTGACGTTCCAGCCAGTCAGAGGGATGCAGCAGCTCAAGAAGTTTTAAAGCTGCTCGAAAAAAAGTCAGCCAGACAGTCCAACCAGACCAAATAAAATCCTGATTTTACTCCAGATTCTTTTTAGTGCCAAAAAAGACAGGGGACCGGAGGCTGATCTTAGACCTCAGCTTCCTAAACAACTTCGTCAAACAGACCAATTTCCGGATAGTTATGGTTCAGTCTGTCCTTCCATTTCTGGGAAAAGATGACTGGATTTGCTCAATAGATCTTCAGGATGCGTACTACCATGTAAAAATGGCCAAACACTCCAGAAGATATCTCTGCTTCTGGGTGGGAGCCAATCATTACCAATTTCAAGTGCTGCCCCCTGGTCTCTCCACAGCCCTCAGAGTGTTCAAATGCATGGCAGTAGTAACAGCTCACTTGAGACTGCAAGGATTCTGAGTGTTTCCATATCTAGATGATTGGCTCCTTACTGCTGTCACCAAGCATATACTGCTTCAGGCCTTAGAGTACACCTTGTGACTTGCACGACTCCTAGGGATCTCAACAAACAGGGACAAATCAAAATTATAACCCACTCAGTGTCTAGAATTCATTGGAGCAACACTCGACGCAAGGTCTTGCCTGGTCTCTCTCCCTCTTCACAGGCTTCAAAGACTGAGATTCCAACTCTGAGTGATACTCTCTCAGGATAAGGATCCAGCTCGTTCCTTCCTGCAACTATTGGAGTCTATGGCAGCAACCATTACTGTAGCCCCTCTGGCAAGACTCCACATGAGATTACTGCAGTGGCTTCTATCATCACAGTGGTCCTTGTTGACAGATCCCATGTCCTATCTGATCTGAATTACAAACCATTGCAAACAAGACTTAAATTGGTGGATGAAGCCAGAAATGGAACTATGACGTCGTCCCTTCTCATCCCCTCAACCCAAGACCATAGTGACCATGGATGCATCCCTGATAGGGTGGGGAGAGCATTTTCAGGGACAGACAGTCCAAAGCATTTGGTCTCCTGTAGAGGCCAATTTTCATATCAATGTCCTAGAACTGAGGGCAGTGCTGCTAGCATTGCAAGCCTTTCAATCTGTCTTTCTGTCCAGGACAATTGCTATCCAGTTGAACAACATGTCGGTTGTCTGGTACATCAACAAATAAGGGGGAATCAGATCCTACCCCTTGTGTCAGGAAGCCATGAGAGTTTGGCAATGGGCGATAGCTACCAACCGCTTTCTGATAGCAGTGCACATTCCCGGGAATTCCAGCATGAATGTGGACAAACTGAGCCAGATGCATTCTCCTGCCTCATGACTGGTCCCTCAGTCCAGAAGTAGTGATGGAGATTTTCCACTGCTGGGGCCAGCCTTACTGCGACCTGTTCATCTCCCTCTTCAACCACAAATGCAGCAGCTACTTTGCCCTAATTCCTCCTCAGGGGCAGTCCCTGAGGGATGCTCTAGTACATGATTGGCCCCCAGGACTGCTTTATGCCTTCCCTCCATTCCCATTGATCGCACAATTTTTAAAGAAAGCACTTTGGTTAAGCAGCAAAGTGTTCCTCATTGTACCGTATTGGCCCCGACAAGTCTGGTTTCCTTACCTTTGGCCTCACCTGGTTCACCCACTGTGGACTCTGGATCCAACTCCCAGGTTGCTATTGCATCCCCAGGGGTTGAGCCATCCAAACCTATCGAGCCTCAAGCTGACAGCTTGGTGCCTCCACTTCCAGTAATTGCCAGGCATAACAATTTATCTTCCCTGTTCATAAAATGTTTCTGGCTTTGCATAAACCATCCACAAGAAAAATGTATGCTAGTAAATGGAATAGATTTGTTTTCTGGTCACAAGGGAAAAAAACTGGATCCTTTCTCTGCTCCATTTGATTCCATGTTGTGGAGTACCTATCAGCACTACTACATTCAAGAGCATGAGCTTATACAACTCAGGTCCATTTAGCAGCTATCTCCAATTTCCATAATGGTTCCCAGGATTCCTCCCTCATGTCTCACCGTCTCTGTAAAACTTTTTTGAAGGGAGTCCTGCATATTAAACCACCCTTCAAAGAACCCATTGAACCTTGGAATTTGACTCTAGTACTACAATCTTTGAGCTGTTAACCCCTTTGAATCCTTGGCCACTTGCAATATGACATTTTTGTCTTGGAAGACCTTATTCTTGGTAGCCATCACCTCAGCAAGTAGAATTTCGGGATTACAGGCTTTGTCTGCAGAACATCCATACATAATTTTTCACAAAGAGAGATTATCACTTCGGACTTACCCTTCCTTTCTACTCAAAGTTGTCTCAGACTTGCATATTAACCAGTCCATTGATCTACTAATTTTCTTCCCCAAAATTTTCTAATAAAGGAGAATATTGTTTACACTTACCAGATGTACATAGACAATTATGTTTCGATCTAGACAGAACTAAATCATTCCAAAAATCTGATCAATTATTCCTGTCCTTTTCAAGACTCAGGTTGGGAAAATGCATTTCCAAAGTCACATTGGCAAAATGGCTGAGAAACTGCATTTCCTTTATTTATCAACAGGACAATATACACTTAACCACTAAAATCAAAACACATTCGACTTGATCAGTGGCTACTTCGATAGCTTTCAATTCCAGAGCTTCTATGGATGATATTTGCGCAGCAGCCACCGAGGTTACTCCTCAGACCTTTATCACTCATTACAAATTGGTCTTGGTCTTTATGTGCTTGGCGTATAATTATGAGTATGCTAAGCAGGATGGTGTGGCTAAGCATCATAGTGATTGAATTGAGACGTTTTGGTGGAGGGAAAAAACTTGACAGAGTTTGTGATTTGAGGTATTGCTTTGTGTTTAAAGAGAGGACAAATGACTCTGGATAATAGGTGAGGTAGTCTGAGACTGCATAATTTATTTGGCAGTGTAGTTGGGGTTATGTATAAGTATAATGGAATTGGGGTGGGTGGGAATTGGGGTAGGTTAAGGGAGCGGGGTGAGCCCAAGCAGAGAGGGAAGCACTCTTTGAGAGACTGAAAAAGTTATCAGTAGGCCTTTATTATGTTTTTGTTTTATTTGTTTTACTTACTTTTGAAAATAGTTATTTATAAGAAAGCCATAGCTATGCGTGAAGGAACTGTAGAGTAATTGCTGTTTAAATTTGAAAAACAAGCTTGCAAGCTGTTAGAGGTAGCTAAATGCAGAAGTAGTCACTTTAAATGACAGAAGGGGAGAAGATATTATAGATGGGGGTACGAGGTAATAGAGACAGAAAAGAGTGTGCTTCGGTGATGTGGAGCTAATATTGGGATTGTAATTAAAAAAAACTGTCTACAGTTTATGCTAGTAGCAACATACATTAGATGAAGCTTGTGGTTGAAGGCAGGGCGGTAGATGTGCCACTAATATGCTGCTGCAGGAAATGAAGCCTGTATGGTCTACTGGAGAGCAGAAGTGTAATTAATGCAGGTACAGTTAAGACGAAATGGATAATGGCTTAAAAAGCTGTAAATATATAGAAGTGGAAGAGAGATAAGTTAAAAGCAAGAAAGACAACATTATTGTCAGAAAGTTCTGTAGTAGGAGGGACAGCTAAATGGTCAAGTACAGTTAAGCAAACAGCAGAAGTAGGGTGAGGATAGAGGGCCTGTGATATAGGGTTAAGTGAAGCAAACTCAGCAGTACTATGTAATAAACACCATCAATAATGCAGTATTAGAAGCAGACAGCTAAAAATAGATCACTTTTAAAAAATGAGATCTCAGATATCACATAATAAGCAATAAGGCATAAAACATATTAGGCTAACACTGTCATACTGTTAGGCGCTGCTGCATTTATCCTATGTATGATTTGGTTACTGTATACAGCTGTAAAATCAAAAATAAAGCAGTCTGTTACAAAATATGATCCTGATAAGACGGCTGAATTATGTGACTGTAATGTGGTATTTAAGTTTCTTAATTTCATCAAAAAGTGAAACCTGTAGACCTGAGACTCGTATCTTATATATTATGATCGCTTTGCAAGCTCCAACCACTAAAAAAATGAATTACTTGGTTGCTTGTTGGAATGAGATTGTACAAGTTTGTTTGAATAACAAACAAGAGTATGCAATAATGTTTCACTTACTATGATACAGACAGCTTGTTTTTTGCTTAAAAATACAGTATATTGTGCCATTAGCCAGTGTACATCACCAGATGCTGACTGGACTGTGAGAGAGAGAAAGATGGCGTGGAACACCTAACAGTGGTTTTAGTATTCACAATGCATCATGGGAGAGGGAAAAATGTAAAAGTAAAAAGAAAATGCCTAATAACGCAGCACCACGGTGAAATACACAGTCTTGCAAACTGTTAAGGAGGTAGTTAAATGTGGAAGTAGTCACTTCAAATGGCAAAAGAAGAGAAAATATTATAGATAAGGGGGTACAGGGGAATGGAGAGAGGAAGAAAAGAGTACACCTTGGTGATGTGCAGATAATATTGGAATCATAATTAAAAAACTCTATACATTTTATGCTAGTAGCAAACTACATTAGTTGAAGCTTGTGGTTGTAGGCAGGGCAGTAGATGCACCGCTAATATGTTGTTGCAGGAAATGAAGCCCATATGGTCTACTGGAGAGCAGGCGTGTAATTAATACAGGTACAGTTGCTAAGGTGAACCGAATAATGGTTTAAAAACTGTGATACAGACCACTTGCTTCTGCTTAAAAAATACAGTATATATTGCCGGTAGTGAGTTCACATCACCGGATGGTGACTGGACTGGGAGAGAGAGAAAGTTGTTTCAGAAATCTTCCCTCTTAGGCTCGTAGGTAAGTGCTAGTCTAGCTTTTGTTATGTTTTCCATTCTAGGTTCCTCACTGTTGCAAATAAAGTTCATGGCCTCACCTATAAGTAATATTCCCTGCTGAAAGCTGATATTTCTCCCAAAATTTTCCTAAGATCCATAGTAGCAGTTTTAGGTGGAATATATATACATGCCAACATAATCATCCTTACTACTTCCGTAGAGAATGCAATTGAATATAATTATAAAAATATCATAAACTTAATATTAAATACGTAACTAATTGGAATAATATCTTCATTACTTTTGAAGACAGGTTACAATTAGTAAAAATGACACTTTTACCAAAAATACTGTATATAGCAGTAGTCCTTAACTTTTCCTATAAAAATCAATGTATCAAATATATAAATAAATTACTAATGAAATTCCTTTGGTTCCCCCAAAAGAAACAGAATAGCCTTTCTTCACCACATTAGGCCTTGGGATCAAGAAGGAATTAAGTTCCCTGACATCAAAACATACATTAATGCATCCATGTTTAAAGTCATTCTAAACTGGAATGATCCAAGTTATCACTCCAACTGGAAACTACTTCATTTTACCTTATTAATTAATGAAAATTCCACTTTAGCCAAACTTCTACTAAATAATCATTCTAATAAGTCATGGTACTTCTTGTGTCATATTATTCAATATAATATTGCTAACCCCACCAAATTAAATTCACTAAATAATTTTCGTATTTTATTTTGAAAGTTTAACTCTAATGCAGATATCAGGACATGGTTTGATCTATTAACCCCCTTTAAAATCACAAGACATTTTCCTGACAAACTGACAATGACCATATAGAAGATTATAGATAATGTATAATGTTTGCATCTGAAAATGTGTCAGTACGGTTTGTTTTCATTTATAAAAATGTATGATTGTCTATGTCATGACTGATAATTCAGTATAGATGTTTCTTGTTTAAAAAAAAATAAATCTTAATATTCTAGATCACAGGGAAGTCAAGAATTTTATATGATGGCATCAGTGCATAAATGTCAGTGCATAAATGACGTTAAAGTTTTAGATTCTCAAATTCTTACAAAAGAGCATGATTTGCTTCCTCAGAACTGGTTAATTATATCATTAATATAATTATATAAGTATCTTAACTTACTCTTAAAATTTATGTAGAATGCTTAAGAATTCATCTCAACAGAAAAGGCCAATGGTGATAACTTTCTGTAAAATTTTGTATAATAATTTCACCACAGACAATATTATTTCAAAATTATATAATATGTTAATTGTTTATAAGACCAGCACAAATCAGAAATACTATAATTTTATATTTAAAGGTTATCCTAACTTCAGACAAGTTGAAAAACAAAACATTCTGTCATCCATCAAACATACTTTGTGGTCCCAATACTGGAGTATTTTACCTGGAATTGTCTTTATATGGCATTTCTGAAACCAAATTAAATAGTTAAATGTAGTAATAATTCTAATGCATCCTGCTGGAGATGCACAGAACATACTAAAGCCGATTGGACACACATCTTTTATGATTGTCCTAAGTTAAAAGTTTACTGGAATAAGTGTAGAAGATTTTTTCAAAGACACATTCACTGATACTTTTTCACTGTCCAAATAATTTTTTTTCAGTGTAAATGAAGGTTACTCTCTGAATAAGAACAACTCATATTTATTGTGGTCAATACTTGCTGTCACCAGAAAATGCATTACCAGAAGATGGAAAACTAATTGCTTTCCAACTGTTGAAGATTGATTGTCTTCAGTGAAAGAACTGGCAATCAAGGAAACTAAGACTAAAGAACTCAGAATCTATCCAAAGACATGTGTTGGCAACCCTTGAATAAACGTTTTATCACTTGTTGAGACTCTTCAAATGGACTATAACTTTTTTGAATAGAGATTCTCACTAATTAAACTTGTTTATTCTTACTTGTGGTCTGCAGTTCTACTTCAGGCCTTTGTACTTACTGTAAATATATTTTTTCTATTTCTTTGCTAAGAAAATTCAATAAAACATTTGATAAAAAAATCATCCTTTCTTTTCAGTAGCCCCTTAGTTCCACAACTCTACCATTATTATCTTTCTCTTCCCTCTTCTATCACTATTGAAGTTCCTCTAGCAATTTAAGTATTCCCCTTTTTCTTTGTCCCTGATATTATACTGAATATCCATCTTGAAATCCTTTCTTTATCAAATTCACATGCTCACTTCTTTCCAAGTGCGTTTCCTGTGACATTGCTATTTGCACTCTGCATGTCTTAATATAATTCTGTACTCCCACCTTTTTGTCTGTACCCATGTGACCATTCTCATTCCAAAATAATGCGGATGCTGTAACCATTACGATAAGAAGTTATTATACAGATGTATTATATGTGACAGCTTTTTTAAATGTCTGTTTCCAGCTTTTGTTACACCCACCCACTAATGTTTGGCAGGTTTTTCTTTATACAGTTGATGTTCTTCGTCTTCCATTGCTGCAGTCCTGACTATTGGGTATAGTCCGCGTCCCAGTCGGCCCGAATACCAGAGTATAGGTCATGGCGCCTTAGACTGGCGTCAGTACGTCAGGGTACTAATGCGCATGACCTCAGTCTTTTTGCCGCATGGTCCGATGCAGAAGCAATTTTGCGAGTGCAGGTTGGCGTTCTGAGATTTTCGGGAGTTTCAGACCGAAACAGAGTTAACATTTTGGTTTTCTTGCCTCAGTATTTAACCGGATGTCAGAAAAAGTGAATAACTGTATTTCTTGTGGGAAGCAGATACCGCATAGGGATTATCATACATTGTGTATACCTTGTTTAGGGCCTGAGCACGACGTTGTTGGTTGCCGCTCTTGTGCTAGATTTTTAAGAGGAGGCTAGATTGTGCTAGGTTGGTGTTTGGAAGCGTTGCAATTATAATATGCCGCCGGATGCTCCGGCGCCTCTTCATCAGGCTCAGTGGAGCCAGAGGTTTTGCCAGGAGTCTCCATGGAGTCTCAGGCAGATACTTTATTGTTACAGGATGTGCCCTCTCAGGAGGTAGGCCAGGCTGAGGGGGCTTCTGAGGTAACTGTTCTTCCCTCTCTTCCCAAGGTAGTTAGGGCCTCTCCTTCTGTTGCCAAAGCTTCTTTTAGAGGTAGGCCAAGTTCAGCTTCTGTGGGGCTTCTCCTAGCATTTAAACATATGCTTAAAATGGCAGAAGATTTGATTACTCTTATTAGAGGTTCTATGCCCCGCCTGATAAGAGGCCTAGGGTGGAACAGGAGTTTGATGATTTTGAACAGTGTTCACAGGCTTCAGAGTCTTCTGTGGAAGACTTACAAGAGTTTCCTACTTATTCTGATTCTGATGTGGATGATTCCACTCCTACAGCTTCTCCTCCTGAGGATTTTTCTTTTCAGAGACTCTTCACTCCATGAGGGAGCACTTTAAATGGGAAGGCCAGGATTACTCTGATTCCAGGAAAAGGCTTAGGGAATTCTTGTTTTACCCCAGCATAGGCCCTTAGCTATTCCTCCTGTGTTGAATGTGGTGGAGGATGTTTTGCAGAGGCTTCCCTGAACCCTGACTCCTTGCCTCCTGCTCCTGTTAAGCCTGATAGGTATTATAGGGTGCCCAAGCTCATAAGTATTTGTTTAAGAGTCGACCCAGAAACTGTTTCTCAGGGGCCTAAAGGTGTTAAAGCTTCTGTGGTTAAAAATCCTGTACCCTCTGATAAAGAGGCAAGGGCTTTGGATAGGTGGGGTAAGAAAGTGTATACTTCTTCCACTCTAGCCATGTCAGTTTCACATGCTAAAATATCAGAATTATCTCCTTTCACAATTGAAATCTAAGGTGGATGCTTTGGTATTGAGTGTAAAGAATTGCTGGATTTGGTTCATGTGTCTGAACAAGTGGGTAAGCATTCTTTGCAGTGTGGTTTTGATGCTGTTCAGGCCTCCTCGAGGGTGGCTGCTACTAGTTCTGTTCTTGACATGCCTGGTTGAAGGATCAGAATTTAGCTGAGCATGTTAAGACCAGGATTTTGGATGCTCCTTTACAGTCTGATGTGTTGTTTGGACCGCCTGTGGAAGCAGTTTTAAAGAAAATGGAGGACAAAGCTAAGTCTATGCAGACTGTTAAAGATTTCTTGCAGGTGCAGCCTCAAGTTTAGCAGAAATTGGCCTGCTAAGGGGTGGACATATCCTGCTTATGGTTCCCAGTCTAGGGGTAGGTCTAGGGCAGGGCTCAAGGTTCATTTAGGCCTAGATCAGAGAGTTCACCTGCTCAGACTTCTGGTGAGGGCAGGGGTCAGTCCACACCCAATGACCTGCCTTTTCAGCTGCCAGTGGATTCTCGTCTGGCAGCTCCTTTGGGAGGAAGACTGTCTCTTTTCAAAGAAAATTGGGATTTAATCACTCAAGACAGATGGGTGCTGGATATCATTCATCACGGTTACAGATTTTATTTCCACACCATGTTTCAAAGGCATGCCAGATGTTCCTCCTCCACAAAGGAAAGAGGCTCACAAGCAAGTTTCTCAGTTACTCCAGATAGGGGCCATTCAGCCAGTCCCTGTGTCAGAAAGAGGCTTTATTCTCGCCTGTTCCTAGTACCAAAGAAGGGGAACACGTGGAGACCAATTTTGGATTTATCTATCCTCAACACTTATCTGGACATTCCCAAGTTCAAGATGTTGACGTTACAACAACTGTTACCTCTGCTGGGCAAGGATCACTGGATGGTAACTTTGGATCTCAAGGAAGCTTACCTTCATGTGCCTATAAGGCTAAGTTGCAGAAAGTATCTAACTGGAGATTTTATTATCAGTTCTCTGCATTGCCCTTTGGCTTATCTACTGCCCAGAGTATTCACAAAGGTTCTGGCTCCAGTGATAGCTTACTTCAGGCTTCAAGGCATTCAAATCTATCCTTACTTGGACGACTGCCTGATTCTGGCTCAAGAAAAGGAAGATCTTCTACAGCATCTGGAATTTGTCATAGCAGTGCTAAGATGCCTAGGGTATTCAAGTCCAGTCTAGTACCCTCTCAAGACATGTGCTTTCTGGGTGTGAGACTGAATACAGCAGCCCAGATGGCCTTTTTAACCCCGGACAAACAAAAGAGTCTGTCACTTTACTTCCATCAACTATCTCATCAGTCCGTGCTGACTGCAAGGACAGTCCTTCAAGCATTAGGGTTCATGGCATCTTGTATTCTGGTGCTTAAGTGCATATGAGGAAGCTGCAATGGTATCTCAAAATGTATGGACACAGCACTGCCAGGATTTGGACACTGTCATTCAAATAATACCTTGCCTTCAAAAGGAATTCTTGTGGTGGGCTCAGGAATGTCACCTAAACAAGGGACTCTCTGTGACCCGGCCAGAGTCAGATTTTAACGACAGATGCCTCGGACACTGCTTGGGAGCTCATCTAAATGGAAAGTGGATACAAGACCCAGACTACAACATCTACATATCAACATGAAGGAGATGTTAGCAGTCCAGTTTGCATTGATGGCTAACAAGGAGTTACTTCTTCCAGGGCAGGTGTTGATTCTAACAGACAACACTACTGACATGTGGTACATCAACAAGCAAGGGGAACACATTCTTATCCTCTATGCAGGCAAGCAATGATTTTATCAACTAACTCTTCAGGCAAGGTTTCTGCCAGGAGCACAGAACTCCCTAGCAGATGTATTAAGCAGACAAATCATGGATCCCCACAGTGGAAACTGGATCTTCATGTATTTCAGAAATTGACAGTGTCATGGGGAACTCCAGACATAGATCTGTTCGCTTCTCCACTAAACCACCAGCTGCCAAAGTATTGCACAAAGGGGTTTCATCACACAGCTTGGAAAGTGGATGCTCTGTCTTTCAGTTGGAAAAACCTTCATGTCTATGCCTTTCCACCTCTGCCTCTTCTTCCAAAGGTATTATTAAAGGTCAGTCAAGACAGGCCAAGGATGATTTTGATAGCTCCAGATTGGCCTCGGCAACATTGGTACCCACTTCGTCTTGTAAAGAAGCCTCCATGGCCTTTACCTCTGATTCCTCATCTGTTATCTCAGAAGGACGGTCATCTGCTCAATGTCAAGCTTCAATCTCTTCATCTCACAGCTTGGCATATTCTGTGTTGAAGCACAGCAGGTCTCAGCTTCCTCAACAAGTTTTAAATGTGATTATGGAAGCTAAAATGCAAGCGATTTTTGTTTTGGACTACAGCAAAGAATTTGGAGATTTCAGAGCCTAATTTGAGTGTGGCTCTTCAATATCTTACTGAATTATTGGACAAAGGTTTGTCCTTCTCTTCCATAAAGATTCATGCTGCAGCAATTTCAGCTCACTATGATTGTGACCCACCTTTGTTTTCATCCTTTGTTCAAGCAGTTTCTTAGAGGGGCAAAGAATATAAGACCCCAGAGCTCCTACTCCTGCTTGGGATCTCAATTTTGTGTTGGAAAAACTTACTCTACAACCTTTTGAGCCTGCAGCTACTGCTGAATTGAAATATTTGTCATGGAAGACTGCTTTTCTGTTGGCTATTACTTCTGCAAGAAGGGTGTCTGAGTTGCAGGCCCTTATGGCAGTAGAGCCCTTTTGATTTTCCATAAGGACAGGGTGTCTAATCCTTCCTTTATGCCTAAGGTGGTTTCTAGTGTGGCTTTAAACCAAACTATTCATTTGCCTACTTTTGCAGATCCTCAAAATAAAGGGGAAAAGATTTTGCACACTTTAGATGTACACAGGCAATTCGTTATTATTTGAGCAGGACTAAGAATTTTAGGCAGTCTCAGCAGTTACTTGTTTCTTTTGCTTTGGGTTCACAGGGCAAGCCTGTGTCAAAACAAACTATTTCTAGGTGGATTGGCTTTTGCATTGCATTTTGTTATTCCCATCATGGCAAAGAGGTTCCAGCTGGGATTAGGCCTCATTCCACTAGGGCTACTGCCACTTCAACAGCATTTCTAAGGGGTGGCAACTAAGGATATTCTGGAAGCAGCTACTTGGAGTTCAGTGCATACTTTCTCTAGGCATTATCACCTGCCTATATACTCTAAGACTAGGGCTGGTTTTGCCACAGCTGTTTTACAAGGCATGTTGTCAGCTCCTGCTACTTTATAATTTGCCAGCCTCCCTTACCTCTGCTTTGGGATGACTGCAGCAATGGAAAGAACATAGTACAGTTTTGTACCTACCATAAATGTAGATGTTTGTTTAGGGGTGGTTGTGTAGGTGAGTTTACATGCTTATATTTTATATATATGTGTATATATTGTTGTATATATTGTACATGTTTTTTGGTGCAGGTTTTTTGGGACTTGTCTTTTTGGGTCTTCTGACATCTGGGGCAAGAAAAGACTGAGGAAATGACTCTGGTATTCTATACCCAATAGTCAGGACTGCAGCAATGGAATCCTCGAACATCTACATTTATGGTAGGTACAAAACTGTACTTTTCTCGTCATCTCCATTTGAACCTTTATCACATTTTGCAAGACTTTTTCTTTTAATGAAACCCATCAAAAAAAAAAAACAGACCACCAGAACACCTCCATAACCTTTTAACTTAAAAACACAAACACACACACACGTCTATGTACATTTTTCAATAATGAAGTTTAACCCTCCTGATAGGAACAATTGTCCCAAATTAAATGCTGCACCTACAGGCATTACCTAACCTAAAGTTAAGGTTATCCATGCCTAAGTGTATGTTGCAGGATGTGCTTCTACTTACACTAACTGTTGTGTTGTCTGTCTGTTCTGTCTTATCTTAATTCCCCTCCCAGATGGAAAAACAGTTTTAATGCTTTCAGAAAACATGAACTTTTAGTCTTAAGAAAAGTATTACTGGCTATCCTTAAATAAAACTAAATTATACACTGTTCTAGTAAATACACTGAGGTATTTGATTACCAGGAAAACTATCTCTTATTCACTTCCGGTAATGTCAAACTTGTATTTTGTACTTAGCTGCGTGCCATTGTACCTTTTAATTTTCCATTTGTCAGCAAACAATATGCTCCTTTAATGTTTCATTGATTTATATTTCCTCTAAATTACTAGAAGCCATCTGTAGCAAAGCTAGAGCTTGAACTGCTTTTTGCTGAACAGCTCCAAGATTCTTCCCAGTCAGTGTTTTATCTTCATCTTTTCTAGTTGATTTTCTTTCAGACTGTCTAAGTTTCTTCTTTTGTTGGTATTCAGGTAGTGTACATATTAGCCAGTAACCAAATTTTACTAAAACTGTTAGAAGTACTAGCCCATATCTGTCAGTTTCTTTTTTCTTAATAATAGAATTGAAGTTTAGCTGTTGATCATTGTGCAGCCATCCTGGAACTCCAGTATTGTCACTTTCTGAACCTAAAATATGCAGAGGTAGGCTACTGAGTCTTTCATCAACAATTTATCTAGCCACTGTGATGTCACAGAGGGCTAAAGCCCTAACTACTGCACAGTCAACCTGGCTTCATTTAGCAGCTTAGGCAACTGACAGACCATCTGGGAGGGAGGTATGTGTGTGACTACCCTGGGAGAGAGAAAGGGTGCTCCTTGATGATCCTCCCTAAGAGGAGGGCATGGTCCATATAGTGGAGTTGCCTTTGGATATAGTTGGGGAGTGTGGGGGGCAGGGAAAAGGGAAAGTGTGTAGGGCATATAAAAAGAAACTCCCCCTGGACTGAAGCACAGTTGGCTGAGCCCTAGGACATCCTTAGGCTCCACAAGCCCCAGTACATAACAGAATAGTCTGGGGGTAGGTGATAGCTGGTAGATCTGGCATGTTCATTGGAAACTGGGGGCTGGGCCAGTACCATGAGGTCTGTGGGACAAAAACAAAATTAATGTATTTACCTGTATCTTATAATCCCTTTCAGCAGGATAATCTGTGGTAGTGTTCATGTCTTTAAAAAATGCATATCATCTGTGATTAACTTGGGTAGTCTATTAAACTGATTCCTAACCACATTTATTTTCATGTGCTACAGAAGATAACTGTCATAGTATATATATATATATATATATATATATATATATATATATATATATATATATATATATATATATATAATGTATGTATTTTTTTTTTTTTTTTTTTACAAAGTATCAGATTATATAATTTAACTGACTGTAGTGCAAAACTGTAATGGAAGCTGGAATGTAGCCATTAAAGCAGAGTCCTTCATTTACCTTAAGAGAGTGTAGAATAAGATGAAAAAGAGGTTTGGGTTAGAGTGACAGTAAGTATTATGAAGAGCTTTGTTTTCTTGTGGCCATGATACACTAGAGATTGACATCTGTGCTGTTTAAGAATATTCGCAGGTTCATAGGAGGCGACTAGGCTAGCGGTCCTCGACCTGTTACGAACCTAGCCATGTTAATCCCAAGTATCCCCATTTGTTCTTTTTGGGTAGTTTGCAGAATAAATGTATGAATAGAGCCGGTCTGTGATCAAAACCTCCTACCCCTGTCTATGCGAGGCATAGATGCCACCCCAGGGGCGAATTTGCAGTTATTTTTCCTTATCTCAGGTCTTTACCAGTAGGCAGTGTTCATAAATTATTTCCATTTTCTTTTCCCATTACAGAGTTTTGGCTGAACGATTAGAGGAGTGGTTGCATACTATGCTGATGTGGAATTCAAAGAAACGAGGCACTCATCCCTCATATGGTGCTAATGGCTGCTTTCAAGCTTTAGATGACATTCTGAACCTTAAGGTGAGTGGGAGCCTATCACTAGACGTTAACCAAAACTATGTTCTTGGCATTTCTTTAAAAACATTATCCAGACATTGTCCAGATGTTCATCATAATGATTTTTGCTACAATAATTCATTTTATGAATGAAAAATAACCTGTGGTGATTTTGCATCCCCAGCCATGTATTCTTTTCAACAATAAGACATCCATAAAGTCATGGGCATGCAGTTTCTAACTGTGGGGATTAGACAGATCCTAGGTATAACCATAACTGCACGGTAACCATTTCTTTCTCGACACCTGAAGTGACTTTTCACTCTTTGCTTTTCTCATTTTCCAGCTGATTCCTAGAACTCAGTCAGTCTTTGGCAGTACTAAGTAAAATCTTTCTTTGTCTTTAATAACTGAGATATCCTGAGTTCTTTTAATGTCATTAAGGCATTTGCCAGGGAAATGATGTACCCCTGGGATTATGGCCTCTGTGTATGTGTGTATATGTGTGTGTAGTATGGTATGGCCATCACAGTCTTTGTCAACACACCACATGTTAGCTGAACAGACACAAAGTGGCCCTCTAACTCTGTCAGCAGGTGGATATGCTCCCAGTCCCTATGTGCTGTATCAGTATGCAAAAAGAGAAGGCCTTCACTTTTTTGTAACATATTTCATGCATCACACTAATCATCTCCAACATGGTAAGAGTGGCAATCATCTGAGGCTGGATCATTAATCTGCACATCTACCGATTGATGCCCACTGTGATACCAAGATATGGGAGTGACTGGGGTTGTGGTCCCAGACACTTGGCAGCATGCCCCTTCCTTGTTCTTTGTGTGCAGTGATGGCAGGAGCCACTGCTGTTGCATGTGTAGGTCAGAATTGTGCACCCTGTGATGGGCTGGCATGGACTGGCCAGCCCTCAGGAGACATGTGAGATGCATGGATAATGTTCACAGCCATTATGAAGAAGTCTGTAGATGAGAGTGGTATTGATCCCTGCACTGTAAGCGCTGCGGACACTGGCACTGTGTTGTCTGTGCTATGGGCAGGCTGCCATTACTGTCGGGTATCATTGCTTCAGTGACATCAGGCATGTGCTGTTCTTCTGTGCCTGACCCTATGCCAACAGCACCTGTGAAGGCAGAGAGAAACCATTGTGTGTATAAATGAACATATGTGCCAGTCCCACACCTGTTCAATACAACAGCAATAAATGTAAAATATTACAAAGACAAGGAAAACTTGTGTACCTTAAGGTGCTGGCATCCCTGACATACCTGCAGCAGCGATATGCCAGTGTTTTATCATCCGTATGCTCATGACAATGGTGTACCACCTTACACTGGTAGTGACAAAATGGCCGTGCCAACCTGGTGTCTCTCTCACAGACTCAAGTGATGTCACCAACAGTCCAACTCCAATATCCAGGCCTCCTCTGGGTATGAGTTTCCAATCAGTGTTTATAAGGCTTGTCTGTGATGTTGCATATCTGCTTTTGATCATTCTTTCCATAACAGGGGCATGTGCATTTCAGTAGGAATGGTGGTTCGAGTCTGTGACCCTGTGGTGGAGCGGTGTTCCTGTCCTTCTTATGTCTACCTACGGCCTGTACATCAGCCACCAGGTCCTGCTACACCTATTTCATGAAGGTCTTGTCTATGTTGATAATCTGCCTGCCATAGCGGGGCAGGTCATGTAGGATTACCTCTATCTGTGCATGAATAAACTTTCTGCCTCTGTGCAGGTGCCATCAAAATGCCTATACAAATGAACATACACGGTCAGTGCATGGGCAAAAACATGGCTCCCATTCCCTAATTACTGTCTATTGTCCATGTTGCAACTATGAATGAAACATGTTGCATGCCTGATGTGCAGTATTGGCACAAGCTACATTTAAGCTGCATGGCCACGATGCCATCATGAATACAGTTCACAATGTAACCCATGATGTACAGGCCTGTGGCGCTCAGGTAACACTGCAGTGGATCCATTTGCACATCTCTGTAGCCTGACCCCATATACCAGGTGTAACCCCCTCCCCCATTCCCAGTGGATGGCAGCCAGACCTCCACAACATTGTGTTTTCCTTCCCTTGTCCTCTCCTTGTCTGATGTTACCACCCCAACACAGCCACTCCAATGATCCCTGGCATTGTGGATTCCCACAAGTCGGCTAGGGACAGTGTGCCACAAAGGGCATTATTTATTATACTTTATTTATCCTTTGGTAACCGGGAATGTCCGGTGGAGTCAGTGGCCCATTTACAGTGGAAGCCTGGGAAGAAAAGCTCCACAACAGATTCAAATGCATGTAAACAATAGTTGATGAGTAATTATAATGCAATGAGATAAAAGTTGTGCAACAGATTAAATATTGTACAATGAGCTGGCAGAAGGGCTCCACAAAACACACACAAAACACATTTTACAGTAGCTGATAACTAAATTATATGCAAAGAGAGAAAATTTCCACAACAGATGAAACACAAACAGATTGAGATAAATGTTCAGAATGTTACTAGGATAAACTATGATCAATAATGTAATATTAAGAACTTCTAAGATGGCTGCAGACTGAGTAACAGCTTAATTGTACCTCTCCTAGTGTGAAAACAGAAACACAGAAAAGAGACAGTGAACTTGGTCTTTTTTGGGTAAAAAAAAAAATTAGAGGTTGAAATGAAAAAAAGGCTGCCTGAGTATAAGACTGTTCAAGAAAAAGAAGTTATGTTCTTACCATAACATTCCATGTGAGTTGTTCATCTCGCCTTTGTTCTTACACATGGGTTTGGAGCCGATCCGTCGGCTCCGAGTCGGCCCCTTTCCAAGCTCAAGATCTTTGAGTAGCTCGAGGCACAGTCCCTATCCCATGATGCTCTCTGACTAACCTCAGATCTAGTTTGCTGAACCCAGCAAGAAAGAATACAACTAAACATACCAATATGCAAAATATATACATATGTATACACATATTTACAATTAGCTAAGAGATACTCTGGCTGGAGTGAAGGACACTAGTCAGACCAGCCAGACCACCAGTCATACCCGTTCTTCAAGAACACGGAGGGCGAAGGTGGGAGGGAGTGTAAGAACAAAGGCGAGATGAACAACTCACATGGAACGTTGTGGTAAGAACATAACTTCTTTATGTGAAATTGTTCATTCTCGCCACTTGTTCTTACACATGGGTAGTGTCCCAAGCACCCTAATTAACGGGAGTACATTCCTGAGAACAGTGGAACCAAAGGAAGCCCTGTCCCTGGAGGCTATGTCCACTTTGTAGTGAGTGATAAACGTATGAGGTTTGGACTAAGTAGCAGCTGCACAAATGGTGTCCAAAGGCAAACCGGCTGCATGAGCCAGAGATGTGGAGACAGCCCTGGTAGAATGAGCTTTCACGTCACGTTCTAAGGGTTGGTTGGATGAGGAATATATACATTTTATACAATCAGATAACCATTTAGACAATGTAGCTTTAGATACAGGAAACCCCTTCTTATTGTCCGCATAGGAAACAAAGACCTGATCCGATTTCCTAAATTCCTTTGTTCTGTCCAAATAAAACTCCAATTGGCTGTGAACATCAAGCTTATGTAACACGTATTCCAATTTATTAGACTGGTGTCTGAAAAAAGTGGGAAGCTCAATAGATTGGTTCAAATTAGCCTTGGAGCAGACCTTAGGAAGAAAGATAGGATTTGTCTTGAGAGACACTCTGTCGGGGTGAAAGACCAGATACGGAGGTCTGATAGAAAGGGCTTGTAGTTCAGAAACTCTACATGCCAAGGTAATAGCCACCAAGAAAATTGTCTTCCAAGAAAGAAACTTCAGAAGACAAGATGATGCAAGCTCAAAAGGGGGGAGCATACGTTGAGATAGTACTAAATTTAGTTTCCAGGGAGTAACTGGATGTCTGATAGGTGGCTTAAGTTGATGAATCGCTTTCAGAAAGGCTTTACATAATCTGTGAGACATAATATTAGAGCCTTCGCATCCTAAATGAAAGTTGGATATTGCAGCCAATTGAACCCTTATAGTGGCAGCTACCGCACCTTCGAGAAAAAGCATAGTCAAGAACTCCAGAATACTATGAATAGGAGTGACATAGGGATCAATATCATGATGAGAAGCCATACAAACAAACTGCTTTCATTTACTATTGTAGTTTTCCTGGTGGAGACTTTATGAGAAGAAACTAGAATATGTTGCACCATGGAAGACAAATTATATGACCTGGCTAGGTTGGGAAGTGGAGCAGTCAAGCTGTCAGTTTGAGGGACTGAAGAGAGGGGTGAAGAACTCCCGATGAGTGAGTCAGAAGGTCTGGCACTGGGTCCAGAACCCAAGGTTCTTCCACTTGATATTGCTGAAGGAAGGGGAACCATATCTGTCGAGGCCAAAACGGGGCTATCAGTATAACAGTTCTTCCCAAGCTTTTGGCTTTCTGTAAAAATCTGGGGATCAGAGGCGTTGGTGGAAAGGCATAAAGGAGACCTGAGGGCCAGTCATATATGAGCGAATCCCTTGGGCTGTCCCCTGGTGGAGGATACAGGGCAAAGTAGCTTCTGCATTTGGCATTCATCGGGGATGCAAAAAGGTCGCAGCAAGGCTGGCCCCATCTGCGGAATATAATTTCCGTCACTTGTTCTTTGAGGGACCACTCGTGGGGCAACAGAATGGCTCTGCTCAGTATGTCCACTATTACGTTGGATGTCCCCGGGATGTGCATTGCTGTCAGAAAGCGCCCGGTAGATACAGCCCACTGCCAAATTCTCAGGGCCTCTCGGCATAAGGGGTAAGACTTGGTTCCCCCCTGTTTGTTGATATACCAGACCACTGACATGTTGTCCGTCTGGATTGCAATCGTCTCCCGAGGTAGAGAGTCGTGAAAGTGCTGCAATGCTAGAAACACCACTCTCAACTCTAGGACATTGATGTGTAAATGGGATTCCATCTCTGACCAAGTACCTTGGACAGTTCTTCCCTGAAACAGCCCCCCCCCACACACACACCCTATCAGGGAAGCATCTGTGGTCACCGTGGCTGAGGGAGGGGGAAGTACAAATGGATGACCTACAGTTACCTGGTGGCTGTTCAGCCACCAAAGAAGATCCTTTTGCAAGCATTTGTCAGTAGAATCTTGAATGACATTGGAAGCTGTAGATAAGACCACTGGGTGAAAAGTAACCATTGGAGTATTCTCATATGCATCCATCCCAGAGGAACTGCTATGAGCATAGCTGCCCTGGTACCCAATAGCTTCAGAACTTGGGAGGCCGATACTCTTTTTTCCATTAGCAAATGGGACACCTGACTTTGTAGAGAGAATACTCTTGCTTGAGGCAAGTTGACCAAGGTGGTGGTGGTGTCTAGATCTGCTCCTATAAAGGAAATATGCTGCGATGGTAATAAAGCAGATTTTTCAAAATTTATGGTTATGCCTAACTGAGAGCACAGATTGATTGTGTAATCTCTGGAGAGAATCGGTTGATTCCTGGTGGTGGAGGTTAGGAGCCAGTCATCCAGATACAGAAACACCCGGAATCCTTGACGCCTCAGGTGAGCCGTAACCACTGCCATGCATTTGTTGAACACTCTGGGGGCTGTGGTGAGACCAAAGGGCAGTGCTCGGAATTGGTAGTGACTGGCCACCAGCCGGAAACGCAAATGATCTCTGGATGGTCTGGCCATTTTGATGTGGTAGTACGCATCTTTGAGATCTATAGAGCACATCCAATCGCCCGTTCCTAGAAGTGGTAGTATCAATTGAAGCATTACAGTCCTGAACTTTTCCTTCTTGACAAAGGTGTTGAGTCTGCTGAGGTCTAAAATGGGCCTCCAGTCCCCCATTTTCTTTGGAACTAAAAAGAACCTAGAGTAAGTTCTGGATCCTGTCTGGTCCGCCGGGACTGGCTGGATGACTCTTGTTTTCTAGCAGTATGTGGATTTCTATGGCTGCTTGATGCCGCAGACTGGATGGAACATCTGGGATTCTTGTTTGAATAGGAGGGGATTCTGAAAATGGAATGATGTAACCTCTGGTAACTATGCTTTGTACCCAAGAATCTGTTGTAATTCCTAGCCAGGCATCTGGGTACAAAGCCAAGCAAACCCTGACTGCCTCCAGAGCCAGAGAGTGAAGCCTCCTTTCAGGAGTGCTGATAGGGCTTGCTAAGGAACTGCTCCCTGTCACCCTGGTTCTGCGGACCCCCACTGCCGCTCGGGCGACGTCTTCCATTATTATCCCCTCCTCTGCCCCTGGAGGGGGATTCTCTATGTGTATTTTGAAAAGCTCTTTGGGATTTCCGGAACCACATTTTTCCAGCTCTCTGCTCTTTGGGGTGTGGTCTAGTAGGGGTGGAAAAATGGACTCCTACAGCAGATAGTCTTTTCCTCTTGCTCACACCTAGTGAGAGTCTCCTTGACTTTGGGCCCAAACAAGGAGGAGCCATCAAATGGGGTGTTGACAAAGGAAGACTTGAAGGCTTCCGCAAAGGAGCATAAGCACATCCAGGATTGTCTCCGCAGAGCTATCGCTGAACCTGCTGCTCGGCTCAACCCATCGGCTGCATAAGAAATGAGCCGCATGAACGAGTTCACAATAGAATTAAGGGTGTTAAGCTGTGCCATCACCTTCTCAGAGACAGCATCACTTGTGTTGCCCTTTAGAGTATCTCCAAGCTCTATGAGGAGATCTCGTTGAAGACGGGTGAAATGGGTTAAATAGTTAAAGGATCTCATGGCAAATGACGCAGAACTAAAGATGCTTTTCCCGTATCTGTCCATCGTCCTAGAGTCTCTGTTAGGAGGATGGACAGAAGAAGGGGTTTCTGACATCTCTTTCTTGGTGGCCGCCGCCACCACCACCATGGCATCAACTGGAACTCCCTTCGTGAAAAAAGTCCTGTCTAGGGGGAGGTGATGAATTTGTTAGGCCTCCGAGGGACCGGCTTCATGGAATCAGGAGACTCCCACATCCTTCGAGCGACCAAATCCATTAGTTCGTCAAAGGGCGGACTAACCCAGGACTTGGAAGGTTGAGACCCAAAGGCCTTCAGGATCACTGACTCATCCTCAGTAGGTGTAAAGGGCTGCCAATCACCCTTCTGCCTTAGTATTTCCAGGATGTTTGCAAAGGAGGCATCCTCCGAGGGGGCCCGTGGGGACCCTTCTGATTCCTCTAAGTCTGTGCCTGATGTCAAGGATTCCTGAGGGGAATCCAAATGCCTTCTCTTGCACAATCTCTTTCTAGGGACCTCATCAGTGGGGGCGTCTGGGGAAGTCTCAGTAGAGCAGGGGTCACCCGATGGGGTTACCTGAGGCTCTGGGTCTTGACGCTTGGTAGGAACCTGCGATGTAGAGGGAGGACGCGGCCCTTTAGGGGAGGAAGAGGAACGATCCGAGGATGTGAGGGTCTTAGCAGACATAACCCTCCTCATGGCATCAAAGGCCTCGGTGTCTCGACCCAAGGAATCCGCCGGTTCCAAGGAAGATGGCAACCTCCTCGTTGCCGAGACCACGGGCTCCGAACCAGAGGACTGAGCTAAGCTCATCTGCGCCGAAGCCCCGAGAGGAAGAGTCAGAACCAATGCATCGGTTCGACTTTCCCCCCAGAACCAACGAGGGAGTGTCTGCTCTGAGATTCTTCAAACGGAACCAAAGAAAACAAGGTCAATGGGGCCGAAGGCACTGAGACAGGCCTCAGTTCCGAGGGTTCCACAACCATCAGATCTTCTCCTTCCGGCTCCGAAGGCTCGGCTAGCCTCAAAGGAGGAGTAGTAACAGCCAATGGAACGGTCGCAGGCTTCGAAGTCAGTTGGGACGAAGCCAAGAGTAATTTGGCCAAAGCCAGGTTCTCTAAGAGCCTCTGCATCACATGGTCCACATCAATGACTGAAAGGTTCCCCGAAGAATGGGTCAAAGGAGCTGAAGAGGCCACCGACCTAAGGATCGGAAACTTTAAAACCTCTGACACCGGCTCCAGCACTGGGGTTTGACTCCGAGATATCAACTTGGTGCACGGCTCCAAAAACTGAGAGCCGGTGACTGCGCCTTCACAGAGGTGCTTGGAACTGTGGACCTGGGTTCCAAGGACACCTTTGAAGACTTTGACCCCTTCGTAGACTTGGAGGTCTGGTCAGCCTTGTCCAATGCTTCCTGAAAGTCTGGCTTCAACAGCCCTCTGTCAACCAACTTCCTTTGCATCGCTAATAGAACCCTGCCGCTGAAGGAGTGGCAGATAGAGCAATCCTCTTGTAAATATACTGGCCCCAAGCAATGCACACAAGAAACATGTTTATCCGTAATGGACATTTTTTGCCCACAGCTACACCTCTTAAAACCTGATTTCTGCTTCTGATCAGACATAATAGCAAGACCCCTATTATCAGATCCATGATAGAGAAACACTAAAGGTACAGTAATAACAAGTATACCGTACTAAATGCAATCCACAGAACAACAATATCTATCTATCTATAGGTCTAAATATCTATATCAAAAAACACACACTAAGAGTAAGGGATAGGAAACACAAGTTGACAGAGCGTTGCCAACTAAAACGCAAAGGTAACACACAATATTAAACTAAAGAAATGGCCAAAGGCCCAAGAGCAACCACTCCAAGTTCTAAGAAATATAAATATATAAACACGCGATAGGCTATATACCCCAAAAAACACGTAATATCTATATATATATATATATATATATATATATATATATATATATATATATATATATATATATACAGCAAAAATTTTGAAATGTTTGTCCAAAGACAAGAAAAAAAGGTTTACTGGACCAAGCTTTTCTGAAGATCGTGTGATCCGTTGCAGCGGCAAACTAGATCTGAGGTTAGTCAGAGAGCATCATGGGATGAGGGACTGTGCCTCCAGCTACTCAAAGATCTTGAACTTGGAAAGCGGCCAACTCCGAGCCGATGGATCAGCTCCGAACTCAAGTGTAAGAACAAATGGCGAGACTGAACAATTTCACATCATATGTTTCAAAAAAATTACAGAATTAGAGGACAGAGTACATAGGGAAAACGTGAGAGTTTTGGTGTACCCGAGAAGCTGGATGGAACATACTGTAATAATTTTATGAAAGTACAAATAAGCAAATGGACTGGTATTCCACAGCAGGTGTTGTTAATTGAAAGGGCACATCATGTGTATGTTCTAAACATGACTATGAAAAAACAACCTAGACCTTCAATAGTAAAGATGCAGCCATACCAACAGAAAGAGTTGATTCTGGCAAAACTGTGGCAGAAGGACAAAGTACTAAAAGTGGGAGACAGTAGAGTGTTTGTGGAAAATAATTACTCACTGTACACCAGGCAGAAGAGAAGTAAATTTATTCCACTTGTGATGACCCACCACTGGACCAGTAATCAAGGAAAAGTGGGGGACATACACTGGGAAGTTAACAAGTACACAATAGTTCCAGATAGCTCTCTGCATCAAGTGCAGTTTCCCTTAAGAGCACACAGAGATCACAGTCAGTATGGGGCTGGATTCTCCTTCTTTCTCCAGATCCCCAGTAAGACTCCCAACTGGCACAGCTATAGAGTTGAGATCTCAGCTGAGTGACCAAGCCAAGACCTGCCCTCTCTGTCCAACCATTGCATTGTGTCCCTGCCAAAGTAGCTGACACACACACTATTTGAGGTTTGATTTACACACAAACACATGGGGAGAGGCTGGAACAGGTTTACTAGCTATGCCCCTTTCTGCCCAGTCTAAAGGTAGTTACCACTGCCACCAGTTTTATCAGCTACTTTAAGGCCCTTAACAAAGGGTGTCCAATCTTACTGTGTAATATTAATATTAATACAAATGGTAGTTTGACCAAGAGCAAGACTATTATGCTTGGCCCGCACAGTGTCACCAAGTAAATATGCAAGTGCTCTCATAACTTAAATATCTCTAGACAGATCAGCCACAATGAAAGATTTAAATATATTTAATAATAAATAATGAAAGAACAAGATTATACTAAATATATATTCAAAGTGACATCAAAGTTCAAAACCACAGGAAATATTTAAAACAGCATTGCAGGATAGTCTGAAATAAATAAAGGAAAATATCTAAACTAAGCTAAGGTTCACTCTGTTCCTGACTGTATCTGAGAGAGTTACTATACCCTAGAAACTTACTTCTAGAACAAGGCAGATATGTGGTGAATTAATCTTGTTTTCAGGTCCAAGACATAATGCAGAATGCACTGTCTCACTAAGAGACTTCTCAAATTAAAATCAAATATTACTGCTGCGATAGCTTGCAGAATGACATAATTTCTTGTCTTCTGACTCTACCCCAGGTGAGCCCCCACTGCTGGAAGCTGGCAGTATTTAGCATCTACCTGAGAAAATACATAGACCTCAGATCTTTGGCAGATGCTGGAAGTCATAACACAATTGTATTCCTCCACATTTCAAAGCTAGTAATTATTTCACCCTAAAGACAATACCAATACAGAAAGCTCCCTAGTACAAACATTGCAACAACTGCCTTGAAATTGAAAGATACCATATTTTATTGTGTAGCCATAAAGTAATTTAATTTCAGCTATTTTTCTGAAGTTAACCTCCTGTATTCCAGTTTCCACTATTAAAATATATACAGTTAAACAGTTACAATAGTGTATGTACATTTCTATTCTATTCTAGTAGGGCACACTGTGTTTATATTTTAAACAGCACTTTGCAAATACCTTTTCGACACACACTTCTGTACCAGCAGTTTGATATACACATGACATGCAGTTCAAATACATTTGAAATACAAACATGTTATATAAATTATGTTGATATTCACAAATGACATATAATTATTTACAAAATTCCAGATAGCTGTGCTGGCAGCATCTCCCTTTGTCACACTTGTCCCCCCCCTTGAAGATTCAAGCTTGTTTTCCAAGTGATCCTTGGGAAACGTTTGAGAGGGATGAGCCTATCTGGGAATACATTACCCCCTACCCTGTCTTGAGATCCCATATGCCTTTGCATTGCTAACCCCATTACAGTGTTGCACTGTCATATCATATGCCTGCAACCCTAGGCTTTACCATAGTAACTTGGGATTTTGCTGGCTGGCTCCCTGTAGCCATAGATCCCCCTCTGACTCCCCCTGCCTTCTACTGCAAATACACAAGGACCTCCCTGTTTGGTAAGGTTTCATGGTGTTGACATGGTGCAGTTTGTGCCCCTGCCTCCTGCCTAACAATTCTACCATGTAGTTAACACCACTGACCTTCCTTACCACTTTGAAGGGTCCCTCCCAAGCTGTCTGCAGCTTGTTGTCTCTGACAGGAATGAGAACCATAACCTGCTGCCCCACAGCATACTCTCTAGCTTCAGCAGTCCTGCCATACCAGACCTTTTTCTGCTGCCAAGCCCATGAGTTCTAAGCCTTTTTCTGAGGAGTAAGACATGCCACAGCAGACTCCTTGTGGGATTCACACTCACCTCCCACACATCGCAAATCAAATCTAGAGGTCCCCTCTCTGTGAATCTGATGAAGCCATTTGTAATGGTGAAAGCGCTTAGCAAGTAAATTTGTATGTACTTTGGATTAAACTACTGCCTAGTGCTTTGGACGTGGTTCTTTGTTGTTTGTTTCTTATCAGTTTTGTACCCTGTGGGTATACACTTTTGTGATTTGTGATATGAAATTCTGAATGTCTACTGTGTGGCTCTTTGAGAGTACAAACACCTTTAGTGACCATTCTTTACAGGCTGCAGGAGTTCAATATCCACACCACTGAATCCCAGTATGTGGATATCCCATCACTGCCACCAATAATGTGACAACCCACCACTGGACCAGTAGTCAAGGAGCCTCAATCCTCACCACTGGCAACAGCGGGGGATGTACATTGGAAGGATAACAAGTACATACATACTAATGTTAAGTTGTCAATCTCGCCTTCATTCTTGCTGGATGGGTTCGGAGCCGATCCTCGGCTCCGACTCGGCACTTGCTAAGCTTGAGAACTCCTTTTACCAGCTCGAGGCAACCCTATATCCCATGATGCAAGGCGAGACTACCTCAGATCTCGTTTGCCGCTTCGCTAGAGAGGTCTCTTTTTTTTGCCAGCTCAGGTGAGTTTGTCAAATCTTCAGTATTCAGGGGTAATTTTCCCTTTTTCTCATATTCTGTAGTTTAGGCTAGTGTGTTAACTATTTTTTAGTTCCCACCCTATATTCCAGTCCTTTGGGTAAAAAGTTTATTTTTTCTCTAGTAGGCCTAAGCCTCCCAGTTATTAATCCCTGTCAGTTTGTGTGTGTTTTGGGGTTAATTGTGTGATTTTTGTGTGTGTGTGTGTGTGTGTGTGTGTGTGTATTGTCTTTAGACTATGTCTAAGGAAGGAAAGGTCTCAGGCTTCAAGAAGTGTGACTCGTGCTGTCAGATGATGTCTCTGACAGACGGTCACACTTCTTGTGTTTACTGCCTGGGGCCTTTACACCTGCAGGACTCTTGTGCTTTATGCCACTCCTTTAGCCACAGAGTCCTGCAGGAGAGGAGGAACAAGTTGATCCTCCGTGGCTTATTAAAGCCAGAAGGTTCACCTACCAAGACTGGGTCGGGTAAACCTTCCAAGCCACCTAAGGTTCAGGCTCCAGTTGTTAAGCCTTCCTCGGTGGCTCCGACTGGAGCCGATCTTTCTACTGATATTGTAGTGTCGGTTCCTACCGGCTCCAACACACAATCTCCAAGTTCCTTGTCGGCACCGGCTGGTGCCGAGGTTTTATCCAGCATCGGAGCCGATAAGTCTTCGGCTCCATCTGGACCCGAGAGGTCGTCTGCTCCGATGGCTCCGTCCAGAAAGAGATCTCGGTCCCCTTCTCTGGAGTCAATTCACTCAGCTCCGAGGTCTCCTCTTTTATCGGAACAGAGTCATCGGAGCCGATCTTCGAGATCTTCCAGGCTGTCTGACCACGATTTAGAGAGGGTGGTGGTAAGCAGGCTATTGAAGTCACAGGCACTAGCCCAAATGCTCCATAGCCCGTCTCAACAGACTTCAGCTACTGCTCTTCCCCTTGAACTTCCTCCTCCGACTCTCCTCCAGAGTTCGGAGCCGGAGCTTTTCGGAACAGTGACTGTGTCAGCGCCGGGGCCGATACATCTCCTTTCGGCTCCGTCGTCTTCGGCTCCGATCTCCTCCATGAGACCGTCCTTGGAGGGATCCGGTCGTCGAGTTTCCCTAGTCGGCTCCGAAGGGGCTAGTGGCATCGGACCCTTGTCCGACCCCGCTCTCCCTCTCGGGGCTTAGGCTTTGGTGAGCTCGGCACCGACATTGGCCTCGGAGCCTTCTCTTTCAGTGGAGCCGAGAATTCCTGTCTCTTCGGAGCGGGAGTCTTCTGGTCTCCCTGGGAGAGGAGCCTTTGAGGTGGTGAGGAGTGTCCTGGCACCTGAGTCAGGTCTACGGTCCATTCCTTTAGCTCCTCCCTCTTCGGTGCCTGTTGATGTCTCTTGCCAGTCTCTTGCTCCCAGGCCCAGGGATCCATCGCCCCAGGTTTCTCCATTGTTTATAACTTCCTCTTCGAGGTTTCTCCTGATCCCGCAGGGGAAACCCCTCAAGAGGACGTGTAAGAGGAAACACACAGACTCCCCTGAGTCTACCACATCGGATACCGACTTAGATGAGTCAGAGGGTTCCCCCCGGTCCCCCTCTGAGGATGTCTCCTTTTCAGACATCTTGGAACTCCTCAAACAGAGAAGGAACTGGCCTTCCATTGACCCCTCCGAGGATGAGTCGGTATACCTGGAGGCGTTTGGATCCCGACCCTCCACCTCCTGGATGTCTCTGCCTTTTGACCCACTCATGCAGGTAGTGCCAGGCAGCTCCAAATTCTTTCCTCCCAGGAGGTCCAATTTTATCTGCCCTTAGCAAAGGTTTGGGGGCCCGTGGGACCCTTCTGTTCCTCTAAGTCTGTGCCTGATGTCAAGGATTCCCGAGAGGAATACAAATGCCTCCTCTTGCACAATATCTTTCTGGGGACCTCATCAGTGAGGGCATCTGGTGAAGTCTCAGTAGAGCAGGGGTCACCCGAGGCTCTGGGTCTCAATGCTTGGTAGGAACCTGTGATGTAGACGCAGAATGCGGCCCTTTAGGTGAGGAAGAGGAAAGATCCAAAGATGTGAGGGTCTTAGCAGACATAACTCTCCTCATATCATCGAAGGTACCGGTGTCTTGACCCAAGGAATCTCCCGGTTCTGAGGAAGACAGCAACCTCGTTGCGAGACCACAGGCTCCGAACCAGAGGACAGATCCGAGCTCATCTGCGCCTAAGCCCCAGGAGGAAGAGTCGGAACCAATGCATCGGTTCGGCTTTCCCCAGAACCGACAAAGTGTCGGCTCTGAGATTCTTCAAGCGGAACAAAGAAACAAGGTCAATGGGGCCGAGCACTGGGACAGGCTTACCTCTCAGTTCCGAGGGTTCCACAACCATCAGATCTTCTCCTTCCGGCTCCGAAGGCTCGGCTAGCCTTGAAGGAGGAGTAGTAACAGCCAATGTAACGGTCGCAGGCTTCGAAGTCAGTTGGGACGAAGCCAAGAGTAATTTGGCCAAAGCCAGGTTCTCTAAGAGCCTCTGCATCACATGGTCCACATCAATGACTGAAAGGTTCCCCGAAGAATGGGTCAAAGGAGCTGAAGAGGCCACCGACCTAAGGATCGGAAACTTTAAACCTCAACACCGGCTCCAGCACTGGGGTTTGACTCCGAGATATCAACTTGGTGCACGGCTCCAAAAACTGAGAGCGACTGCCTTTCTCCAGAGGTGCTTGGAACTGTGGACCTGGGTTCCACAGGACACCTTTGAAGACTTTGACCCCTTCGTAGACTTGGAGGTCTGGTCAGCCTTGTCCAATGCTTCCTGAAAGTCTGGCTTCAACAGCCCTCTATCAACCAACTTCCTTTGCATCGCTAATAGAACCCTGCCGCTGAAGGAGTGGCAGATAGAGCAATCCTCTTGTAAATATACTGGCCCCAAGCAATGCACACAAGAAACATGTTTATCCGTAATGGACATTTTTTGCCCACAGCTACACCTCTTAAAACCTGATTTCTGCTTCTGATCAGACATAATAGCAAGACCCCTATTATCAGGTCCATGATAAAGAGAAACACTAAAGGTACAGTAATAACAAGTATACCGTACTAAATGCAATCCACAGAACAACAATGTCTATCTATCTAGCTATAGGTCTAAATATCTATATAAAAAAACACACACTAAGAGAGTAAAGGGATAGGAAACACAAGTTGACAGAGCGTTGCCAACTAAAACGCAAAGGTAACACACAATATTAAACTAAAGAAATGGCCAAAGGCCCAAGAGCAACCACTCCAAGTTCTAAGAAATATAAATATATAAACACGTGATAGGCTATATGCCCCAAAAAACACGTAATATCTCTATATATATATATATATATATATATATATATATATATATATATATATATATATATACAGCAAAAATTTTGAAATGTTGTCCAAAGACAAGAAAAAAAAGGTTTACTGGACCAAGCTTCTCTGAAGATCGTGTGATCCGTTGCAGCGGCAAACTAGATCTGAGGTTAGTCAGAGAGCATCATGGGATAGGGACTGTGTCTCCAGCTACTCAAAGATCTTGAACTTGGAAAGCGGCCGACTCAGAGCCGATGGATCAGCTCCAAACCCAAGTGTAAGAACAAACGGCGAGATTGAACAATTTCACATCATATGTTTCAAAAAAAATTACAGAATTAGAGGACAGAGTACATAGGGAAAACCTGAGAGTTTTGGTGTACCCGAGAAGCTGGATGGAACATACTGTAATAATTTTATGAAAGTACAAATAAGCAAATGGACTGGTATTCCACAGCAGGTGTTGTTAATTGAAAGGGCACATCATGTGTATGTTCTAAACATGACTATGAAAAAACAACCTAGACCTTCAATAGTAAAGATGCAGCCATACCAACAGAAAGAGTTGATTCTGGCAAAACTGTGGCAGAAGGACAAAGTACTAAAAGTGGGAGACAGTAGAATGTTTGTGGAAAATACTCACTGTACACCAGCAGAAGAGAAGAAAATTTATTCCACTTGTGATGACCCACCACTGGACCAGTAATCAAGGAAAAGTGGGGTACATACACTGGGAAGTTAACAAGTACACAATAGTTCCAGATAGCTCTCTGCATCAAGTGCAGTTTCCCATAAAACACACAGAGATCACAGTCAGTATGGGGCTGGATTCTCCTTCTTTCTCCAGATCCCCAGTAAGACTCCCAACTGGCACAGCTATAGAGTTGAGATCTCAGCTGAGTGACCAAGCCAAGACCTGCCCTCTCTGTCCAACCATTGCATTGTGTCCCTGCCAAAGTAGCTGACACACACACTATTTGAGGTTTGATTTACACACAACACATGGGGGAGGCTGGAACAGGTTTACTAGCTATGCCTTTCTGCCCAGTCTAAAGGTAGCTACCATTGCCACCAGTTTTATCAGCTACTTTAAGGCCCCTTAACAAAGGTGTCCAATCTTACTGTGTAATATTAATATTAATACAAATGGTAGTTTGAACAAGAGCAAGAACTATTATGCTTGGCCCGCACAGTGTCATAGTAAATATGCAAGTGCTCTCATAACTTAAATATCTCTAGACAGATCAGCCACAATGAAAGATTTAAATATATTTAATAATAAATAATGAAAGAACAAGATTATACTAAATATATATTTAAAGTGACATCAAAGTTCAAAACCACAGGAAATATTTAAAACAGCATTGCAGGATAGTCTGAAATAAATAAAGGAAAATATCTAAACTAAGCTAAGCTTCACTGTATTCCTGACTGTATCTAAGAGAGTTACTATACTCTAGAAACTTACTTCTAGAACAAGGCAGATATGTGGTGAATGAATCTTGTTTTCAGGTCCAAGACATAATGCAGAATGCACTGTCTCACTAAGAGATTCTCAAAATAAAATATTACTGCTGCGATAGCTTGCAGAATGACATAATTTCTTGTCTTCTGACTCTACCCCAGGTGAGCCCCCACTGCTGGAAGCTGGCAGTATTTAGCATCTACCTGAGAAAATACATAGACCTCAGATCTTTGGCAGATGCTGGAAGTGATAACACAATTGTATTCCTCCACATTTCAAAGCTAGTAATTATTTCACCCTAAAGACAATACCAATACAGAAAGCTCCTTAGTACAAACATTGCAACAACTGCCTTGAAATGGAAAGATACCATATTTTATTGTGTAGCCATAAAGTAATTTAATTTCAGCTATTTGTCTGAGGTTAACCTGCGGTATTCTAGTTTCCACTGTTAAAATATATACATTTAAAGTTACAATAGTGCATGTACATTTCTATTCTATTCTAGTAGGGCACACTGTGTTTATATTTCAAAAAGCACTTTGCAAATACCCTTTTCGACACACACATTTATACAAGCAGTTTGATATACACATGACATGCGGTTCAATACATTTGAAATACAAACATGTTATATAAATTATGTTGATATTCACAAATGACATATAATTATTTACAAAATTCCAGATAGCTGTGCTGGCAGCATCTCCCTTTGTCACACTTGTCCCCCCCTTGAAGATTCAAGCTTGTTTTCCAAGTGATCCTTGGGAAGCGTTTGAGAAGGATGAGCCTATCTGGAATACATTACCCCCTACCCTGTCTTGAGATCCCATATGCCTTTGCATTGCTGACCCCATAACACTGTTGCACTGTCATATCATATGCCTGCAACCCTAGGCTTCACCATAGTAACTTGGGATTTTGCTAGCTGGCCTCCCTGTAGCCATAGATCCCCCTCTGACTCCCCTGCCTTCTACTGCAAATACACACGAGACCTCCCTGTTTGGTAGGTTTCATGGTGTTGACATGGTGCAGTTTGTGCCCCTGCCTCCTGCCTGAATTCTACCATGTAGTTAACACCACTGACCTTCCTTACCACTTTGAAGGGTCCCTCCCAAGCCTGCAGCTTGCTGTATCTGACAGGAATGAGAACCATAACCTGCTGCCCCACAGCATACTTTCTAGCTTCAGCAGTCCTGCCATACCAGACCTTTTTCTGCTGCCAAGCCCATGAGTTCTAAGCCTTTTTCTGAGGAGTAAGACATGCCACAGCAGACTCCTTGTGGGATTCACACTCACCTCCCACACATGCAATCAAATCTAGAGGTCCCTTCTCTGTGAGTCTGATGAAGCCCTTTGTAATGGTGAAAGCGCTTAGCAAGTAAATTTGTATGTACTTTGGATTAAACTACTGCCTAGTGCTTTGGACGTGGTTCTTTGTTGTTTGTTTCTTATCAGTTTTGTACCCTGTGGGTATACACTTTTGTGATTTGTGATATGAAACTCTGAATGTCTACTGTGTGGCTCTTTGAGAGTACAAACACCTTTAGTGACCATTCTTTACAGGCTGCAGGAGTTCAATATCCACACCACTGAATCCCAGTATGTGGATATCCCATCACTGCCACCAATAATGTGACAACCCACCACTGGACCAGTAGTTGAGGAGCCTCAATCCTCACTACTGGCAACAGTGGGGGATGTACATTGGAAGGATAACAAGTACATACATACTATTTCCAGATGCAGCTCTCTGCATCAAGTGCAATTTCCCTTAAAGGCACACAGAGACCACAGTCAGCACGGGGCTGGTTTCTCTCTATTTCTCCAGATCCCCAATAAGACTCCCCACTGGCACAGCTGTAGAATTGAGATCTCAGCTGAGTGGCCAAGCCAAGACCTCCAGCACCCTCTCTGTCCAACCAGTGCTACGTGTCCCTGCCAAGTAGCTGACACACACCTTGAGGTTTGATTTGTACACACACACACACACATCTGGGAAAGGCTGGCACAGGTTTACAAGCTATGCCCCTTCTGCCCAGACTCTAAGGTAGTTTTCACTGCCACGAGCCACTATTTATCTACTTTAAGGCCCTTAGCAAAGGGTGTCCAATCTTACTGTGTAATGTTACTATTAATCTAAATGGTAGTTTGACCAAGAGCAAGGTTATTAGGAGTAGCCCACAGTGTCATCAAATAATATACAAGTTCTCTAAGAGCTTAAAATATGTGTAGACAGACCAGCCACAATTGAAAGATTTAAATATATTTTAATAATAATTAATAAAAGAACAAGGAAAATACTCCTTAAACAATCAGTTACTTCTGACTTCAAAATTACAGGAAAAATTTAAAACAGCATTGCAGGACAGTCTCAAATAAATAAAGAAAAACATCTAAATTAAGCTAAGCTCTATTCCTGACTACATCTAAAAGAAACTACTGTACCCTAGTTAACTTACTTACAGAGCAAGTAAGGCAGATGTGATGAGTGGGTTTTCCAAGCTGATGTCAGGTCAAAGACAAATACAAAATGCACTGTGTCTCTGTCAGAGACTTCTTAAATTAATATCAAATATCACTGCTGGGTTAGCTTGCAGGATTACATCACTTTCTGTCACCTGACTGTAGTTACCAAGCTAAACTCCCATTGCTAGAAACTACCATCATTTAGCATCTCCCTGTGACAACACATAAACAAGGGTTCTTCTTAGATCTTTTTGGCAAATGGTGGAAGTTGTAAAATAATTTATATTCCTCCACATGTAAAGACAATACAAAAAACTTCTAGTTCTAGACATTGTGTCGGTTACTGCACTCACACTGAGAGATATCATCTTTTGTTTATAGCTCAGCTATAAAGTAACTTCATCTCAACCATTCTTCTGACATTTTGCAAGTTAATCTCCTGTGTTTATCTCCCCTATTAAACAGTTACAGTAGTATATAAAAATATATCTCTTCAGCACATGTCTATACAATATGACATACAGTTCTAATACATTTGTAACACAGGCTTATGAATCATGTTGATATTCACAAATGACACACAACCATTTACAAAATTCCAGATAGCTGGGCTGGCAGTATCTCCTTTTGTTACAATGACAATAGTGCTTTTCCATGTTTAGGCTTTCCCATCCTACTCCAATTTAGAAGGAACAATTATTTGGTTAAATCTCTTTCCCGTTATTTCTATAGCTGTTTTAATTTTTGTTTAAAATTCTGAAGCTTTTTACATTTCCAAAATATATGTTCCTGTGTAAATATTGGCTCCACATGATGGGCCACTGTTGATGTGACAACCCAATCCCATGTAGAAAATGAGAAAAAGAGGTTATGGATGGATGGATATTTGCCTTTCTTACACCTCATACCTCCAGCATATTTACTTACTTGCTTATTTATTTATTGACATATGTTACTGGGAAATTCTGAGTGGATCAGCGTATCCATTTTCAGCAGAGGCCCAGGGAGAAAAGCTTCAGGGACATAGCATTACATATATAGTATATAGCTACGGTACTGAAATAATACAAAAAAGTTTCATGAATTTGAGAAATGTGAAGAGAGAAAGAAAGGTTATAACAAAAGTGAGACGAAATGAGGGTAGGTAGATAGGAAGCTAAAATGGATTGGGGTACAGGGGTACTGGTAGATTGATCAAAACTAAAGAGTAATCTCATATCTCACTAGCCTGTGGGATAATCCTAACCAGCCTCTCTGGAGTATAAAAATATCTGTCCAAACACTTCCAAGCAAATATCCTGAATTTTTGTAGAGTATCTGTTTCCATTCTTCCCCAATTACACAGCAGCCCGTGATTTCTCACCATCCTAAACTCAGTTTTTCATCACACTGATTCTTTAGTTCTGTTTCAGCTTCATAAGTCCTACTTACAAATCTTTTCTCTGAAGCTGAATGTGATATTAACTCTAGTATAAATGTTATTAATATTGGTTTCTTAATTTGTGATACAATATTTCCTAAACACTCCTATCCTACTAATGTTATTCACAAGTAGTTTACTTAGTCCTCATCTTGTAAGTGGAAATCTAGTTTAACTTCTTACCATGTTTTCAGTTCTCCATCTTTTAGTGGTTGAAGAGATGGTTGGCAATAGATATGAGAGGGCAGTAACCTTTCTAGATTGCATGGTAAGATAGGAAGATGCTTTGTAGAGGATACTGAATTCCTAGTTTTATATGAATCTTTTCAATAATATTCCGGGTTTGTACATCAAATTTTAGATAATCATCTGTTGAAATCTCAGGTTGTTTGGTATGTGTGACAATAGCTAGAACAGTGTTTTGTGTGGATAATATAGTAAAGTTTTGTGATCAGGGTATTATTTAGGGATGAAAGGTAGAATTTTTGTTTAGGTTCAGCAGAAGATTGGATTGGTCTGGAAAATATTTGACGGAGGAGTAAGATTGTTGTGCACCAGTTTGTAATGCTGGCATGTTGGAGCCGAGCAGATTAGGTGAAGCCATTTGTGACCTGAACCAGGGAACCTTGAACCACTGCAGTTTAGAGGTTGTTTATGAACATTTTGAAGAGAGGAGGACTTAGGATTAAGCCCAGGGGGATATGAGTGGTTATAGGAAGGTAGAGTAAGTAAGATGTTTGTAACTTAGCACACTGTGTCCTATCCAAGAGATAGTTTTTAATCCATGTTAGCGAAGATGAGGAAAGGCCTAGGGAGAGTAATGTTTGTTTGAGCTTAGTATGGGAGACTGTATGGAATGTTCTTGTTAGATACAAGAATATGGAAGAGATTAGTTTATCTATGTCCTTAGTTGATTTCTTGAAAGAAGACCTTTAATGGTGCTATGTGAATGGTGAAAGCCATATTGGGTGGGAGAGAGTACGTTATTGTTCAGGAGATACTTTAGCAGTTGGGAATGTGTATATCTTTCAAGTATTTGTGACAAGGAAGACAGTATGGCTATTAGCTGATAGTTGAATAATTTCACTGAGTTTCCTCCTTTATGTAGTGTGATAATATCTGTTTTTCCATAGTTTGGGAGCATATGATTGTAACATGGGTCTGTTGATTAGTATCAATATGGAGAAGGCTTTAGCACCTATGGCAGATTTTAAGTATTCATCGGGAAGTCGATCAGCTGCTAATGTTGTATGTTTCAGTTTCGAAAATGATTTTTGTTATTTTAGTGGGGACTAGTTAAAGAAAAAAATGTTGAGGGACTAATTTGAATGTACTAAAGGTTATTTAATAGGTCATCTGTTAGATTCATGCTGCAGATGTTACTTTTATAAAGTGGGAGTTGAATTGTTGAGAGATGGAGTTTGTTTATGGTTGCTCAATATCCTTTTGGGTTAGAAAGGTTATTTTGAAGTTTGGTGAACAAATTTCTTTTGTCAATTTGGATGAATTTCTTGGAGAGATTTGTCAGTTGTATACATGTCTGTAGGAGGTTCCAGTTTTGACTTTATATCGTTGTTTAGATGGCATTATCTCTTCTTTGCATTATCTTTTTGGTGTTTCTAGTAAGCTAATGAGTTGGAGTAGATCTAGCACTTTTTTTGTTAGTGTAGCTTGACTGTTGAGAATATATAGAAAGTAAAAATTACGTTTTTCTAATGCATGATGTAGATTTAAGGTTTTTAGGAAAGACTAGTTAATCTACCTAAATGTAGAGGTAAAAAAGTTTAAATTGAAATTTGTGAGGTTTCGAACTAGGTTGTGCAATATGTTTTTGTAGCTTTTGGTACATTGTCGGATGTAGTATGTTAGACTGTGATTATTGAGGGAGTTTGGCAGTGAGCCTGTAACTGAGATTTTGAAAAGGATATTGCTTAATATCCGATGAAAGGTTGTATTCTTATTAGTCTTTTTATTGAATCAAGGGAATTAATTGATTAAAGTTATATAGATTTATGGTATTAGAGCCTTCATTTGTGTAGTTCAGTTGTTAAAATCATTTGAATATGATAGTTTCTTGACTGATATTATATGTGGTTCTTGATAGTATATCTTCAGTTATTAAGGACTTGGAATTTTGTGGGATGTAGACTGCAGTTATACACAGTGACCTCTTTGCTTTAAGCTTTAGTAAGGTAAACAGAATTTCTGTTTTGTCAAATTTGATCACGGTACGGGAGTAAATATAGCTCTCTAAAGTGTTAGCATAAATAATAGCTCTATCATCTCTTTTGTTTAATCTAGGAGACCTGATAATATTGTGTTGTTGATTTTATTTTAGCAAATGCTGATAATAATGTTTTAGCTTTTGCTTATCCATTGTAATTGCACTTTATGAATATTGTCAGTATAGCATGTATGATTATTTGCTTTTTTATTTATTTATTCATTTATTTATGTAAACCTTTTAAACATTCAGCTGTCTGTTTTCTTTCCAGTAGCAATCCAGGAGCACTAGTTGGTTAAGACTTTCTCAGAGACACACAGCAGGTAAATTGTGACTGAGGGACTTGAACCCAGAACCACAGGATAAAGCACATTAGCAGCTAATGACCTTAATCTCTTGTGCTTCACTGCCAAACAAATGAGTGTCCAAAAATATGGGGAATGAATGTTATGTGGCAGCTTGTTAAAACCTTTGCTTATCTGATGCACACATGATCGCAGGAATAGTTTTTCGCTATGGTGGGTAGATCACTCAAATTGAAGTATGTAACAGGTACTTTTGTGGACAGTAATATGAGCAACTCGTGGATGCTTCAGATATTTCTAAAGAAAAGCATGAATGAGTAAGAATGGTGATAACTGCAACTCTGTTGAACTGGTTGCCTGAGATTGGTACAGAAGTTTGTATCAAAAGCTAAAGTAAGAAGTTATGATGTCTGTCAGTTAGTGCATAGGATTAATGCTATGTGTTGGTAACAAGTCGATTCCTGGGCCGAGAGTATAAGATTTGATTCCTTCCACCTTCCTTTGCCGACTGTGTAATTCTGAGCAAGTCACTTAACTGGATAGTACTTCCAGGTCAGCCCTGAAAGGGGACACTTGTGTCCATCAGGCTTACCTAGTTAGCAAATGTATAAAACAAAAATAAATAAATTGAATAAAATATATTAGTTGTGGGGAAAGGAATGAGGAGTTCTTGGGCAGGAGAACATGAAGAGAATGCTGTTGATAGGGAGGAGAGGAATGGGAAAACTGGAGTTAATGGTGGGTAGCAATTAATGGTGGTGTTGTGACAGAGTATTACTGTGGTGTGATAGGGATAATGATGCTGTGTGGGCTCCAAAATGGAACTCTTAGAACCCACAAATTTAACACTGGTCTTGCCTAAAAAGTACATGGAAGCCGAATGAAATATAGCGTTCACTATAAGATAAGCTTGATGCAACAGTGTGTAGTAAGTCTTTTTGTACTTAGTCACTGAAAGAAAGGCTTATTGTACTCTGTAATTTTATAGTGTTAACATGAGCAGAAGATGCTAGACCACTAAAATAATGACATCTGATCCCTTACAGTTCTTTTGAAATTCACGTGTAGTTGTTTTGTAAATAACCTTAAGATTATTTACTTCTTAAATTGTATTGATACTGATGTTATATTTTGCTTATAGAATTTTGTCTTGTTTAGACTGTTAGTCTGAAAAGAGGTTACCTCCCACTGTACAGCTAGCTAAAAAAGATCCATGAGCCTCGTGCCTGAGCCCTGTGCTTCATTATGCTGCAAAATATTTCCTCAGGGACCCCTAACTTATTTTCTTAAGTTTGTTCTCACCTTGTACTTTTACTGCTCTTTTGTAGATTTGCTTTTCTACAGCTAGAGAGTTTCACCACCAGTGTTTTTTTTATTAATTTATTTATAATTCACTGGGCACAGGTGGCTACTTTCGAAGGAAACTGAGAGACAAAAACAAGGAGTACAGTGGCATTTGCAAAAAATGTTTAACAGAACTGATTCAAGTAATTAATAGTTATTATCCCTTGATAATTTTTTTGTTTAATAGTCAGAAATATCAGGAGAATAAGTCACTGGGATGGCACAGTCACAGAATAATTTCACTGTCTTCCTCTCAGGTGTAAAGATGTGTGCACTCCTTCCTATGACAATAGTGAGTTATTTATTTTTACATTTTATAACCATTCATCCCCAGCTTGGGTAACATAGTGACACAGTTTGATAAGAATTGCAGATTTATAAACTTGAGGAAGTAGTGAACAGTATAATACAGATCAGTGGTTACATTTGACTTCAGGTTCATGAATACGGATGTGAGATGTTGGTTGTAATGTAAAACAACAGTTTGCAGAGATTTAGCAGACTGCCTGTAATTAGAACAAGTAGGTTGCGGTGGTGGTGCTGCGGTAGCATTGTCACCTCACAGTAAGACATTGTCCTGTTTGATTCTCAGCTAGAGCGTCTTCTGTGTGGAGACATGCGTGAATGGGAGTACCTTTGTTGAAGGTTGTGCATCAGGGCCGGCAACTCGGCACGTAAAAATCTACTGCCAATCATTAGTGGACCGGAGTTCCACTGTGGCGACCCCTAACTGGGAAAAGCCGAAAGACACAAACTTCATTTTGCAGTATGGGTGATACCACAGGGACTAATGTCCTGGGATTAAGCAGCAGACAGACTAATATATGAATCACTAGGCTGACAGTAGACTTACGCTAAAGAGTAATATTCCTGAGCTTAAACAGCAGACTGATATTTAACTCACTAGTTTGAAACCAGGCATTGTAAAGAATTACAACTGATGAGAAACAAGTCAGTTGAGGATAGGCTGGAATGGAGGAAAATGGGAAGATATGGCAATGTCATTTGAAAGCATTTGTAGTAAGATGATTATAGATGTTTGGACAGATATTTTTCAAAAGATGCTAGGGTTGCTTTGGAGTGAATGCTTGGTGGGTGGAATTCCAGATCACTAAGCCTAACATTTAGAATACTTGTGCAGTTAATGTAAACATAGGGTTTTGAAGCCGGGGGAATGACTTCTTGATGAGAAGTATGTATTGGACTGTGATAGTTTACTAGCTAGAGGAGGGAAAAATTTGTTGTTAAGGATAATATAGCTTTTAGTTGCAAAATGGTAGGTTGCACATAGCATGATAAGTAGCATTTTAACTGAGGATAACAAGTAACAATGGAGATTTTGATCAAAGTGGATAAATCTACAGTTTACATCTGTTAGAAAATGAAGTCGAGGGGACAATATATCTGAGGTTCGGTATTCGGTTTCTTTATTATGTCATTTCTAGAATTGATTGTGAGATGGTTGTCAAATTTGTACACACATTTACGCTTGGTGAGAAGGTATAAGGTGCTTTAGTGTGGGGGTGAGATTGAGATGCTGATCTTGATTAACACTAAGTTTTAAAACTGAATTGGTAAGGACTGGGTTGTTTTAGGAATCATTTACCTGTAATGTTGTCTATTGAGGTGTACCAAATGTCACAGTATTAGTTTTCCAGAAGTTTACTAAAGGTTTTGCTGTTGAACCAGTGGTATAGTTGGGCAAAATATTGTTGTAAGTCACCTTGTAGTTCTGTGATGGTATTACCTGCCTTTAGTCAAAGAAGGTTATCTATGTACAGGATTATTGCTTTGTTGTGAATTGATTAATCAAAAATGGTAGGGTTTAGTATAGACCCCTCGAATGTATCTGAAGTAGGGGAGATCTGTGTATGAGGGGAGATCTGTGTATGAGTATGCTTTTGGATGTTGACTTTTGTTTGCCTGAATAGTCCTTGAAGCAGGTTGAAGTGGAGTTATGGAAAACATTTATCTGAAGTTGTTAATCTTCTTCCTATTCATCTCTGATGGGTTCGGTTCTGAGCCCTGGGAACCGAGTCAGCCTAATACCAAGCTCGCGTACACCAAAAACTCTCGAGCTAAGCTGCTACCCACAATGCCCTTCTCCCAGTTACCTCAGATCTCGTTTGCCATGCAGCCATATAGCAGCATTTCACCAAGCTCTCCAGCTAAGTGTTGTATTTTTTCAAAATTTTCAGTATTTTACAAGTTTTTCTCTTAAAAACTCTTCTATACCTACTTATCTTAACCAGCTCTACCCACGGGTATCTTCTTTTTAGCATTGTTGGTAACTCTCTTCTTTACCCTTGTGGTACTCTTAGTGCCACTGTTAGTATTTTTCTCTTTTCCTTCCCTTCTCTATCCTTTTTTGGAGTGGTGAATTGTTTTTCTGAGTATGTCTGAAAAGAAAAGGACTTCGGGGTTTAAGCATTGCACTTCCTGCAATGGTAAACTCCCCAGTAGCGACCTGCATGAGGAATGTGTATATTGTCTGGGGGCTGCCCACTTATCTGTGAAACCTCCCTGTCAGATTTGTGTCAGTTTCAGTCAGCAGATGCTGAATGAAAGAAGAAATAAACTTATTTTGAAAGGCCTGCTTCCTTTTTTTTCTGAGGCTCTTTCTGCGTCGGAGGTCTCAACCCCTCCATCTAAGGACAAAAAAGTCCTCATTCTGACCCTTCTTCACTGGCTGGTGATAAGGGCAAGCCTCATAAGCACAAGGCCCATAAGTCTTCCACGGAGCACAAGATCGCCTACTCTGTTCCGACCACCTTGGCTCTGAGTTCTGCTCCAGTGGTCTCTACAGACATTTCGATGACTTCCACATTGGCGCCACCCTCAGCACCGACTGTTACGGTTCCAACTGTGATTTCCACTCCAGTCTTATTGCCTGCCATTACCTTGGCACCAGCGTCTCCCATCTCCGTTCTGAGATCTGTACCAACCACTTCTTTGGAGCCAATAATGACTTCCACTCCAGCTATTCCCTCAGCTCCAAGCCCTTTCTCGGCACCGATAGTCCCCCTTTTGCCTGTTTCGAAACTGGAATCCTCTGTGCCGACTTTTACTACACCATAGACCCAGTACTTCCAGTCTTTGGATCCATTTTCAGGACAAGCCTTTATTTAGCCCCTTTTTGGACCAACTTGACTCCACCTCAGGAGTGTCAGTAAGGTCCACCAGGAGTCTATCTGAATTGGATGTGGTGCGCCTGTTTGATCAGCTGCTGACAGCTAGAGGGATTACAAATTTTCCTAAAACCCATCCCACTCCAGGTTTTGCGTCCATTGCCCCTGCGACTCCCACGTATTCTCCTCCCTTGGACCCTTCAATTCCGAGGCCCATAGCTCCGTCTGCGGGAGGACTCCTCTCCTCGGCACTGACCTTCTCTGAGGCCCCTTTGGGTTTCGGTTCCTTCGGAACCACCCTTTCCTCAATCTCATGCCTGGGGGGGTGGAACCCCCGGCTCCAGGTACGGTTCCAGTTGTTTAATTGGTTCCATCTTCAGACCTGAGGGTGACTCCAGCCCCAGTTTTGCTTGAGGGCTCCATCCCTGGGAGCGGGCCGCGCGGAATGGGGTGTGGCCTGGTTCCGAGATTGTGTTCCTCGGTTCTGGGCTCCCATTCCTCAGGTGGGCCTGCCTTCCGGGTGATAGAGAGGGTGCTTGCTTGCTTGGGAAGTGCTCCTCCTATGTCGGACCTTCCCCCTACTCCTTCTGAGCTGCAGCTATCATAGGCCACCCCCCAGGACACTGAGAGTGCAAGCCCCAAGAAACCCCTGTACAGGCTAATCTCCTTTCTAAGTCTTCTTCAGTTGCTCCCACTGAAGAACCACCTCAGAAACGGACATGTAAGAGGAAACACATGGACTCCCCAGAGGAATCCGTCACTGAGGATATGGACTACGATGATGGGGAAGGGTCCCCACGGTCACCCCCTGATGATGTCTTCTTTGGAGACATCCTGGAAATTTTGAGGCAGAGAGGTGACTGGAAGCCCTCCAACCCTTCCTCAGAGGAATCTGTATTCCTGCAGGTCTTCTGCTCTCTACCCTCTACTTCTTGGTTGACCCCCCCCCCTGCCAATGAACTAGTCAAGCCCAGCAGGCGTGGAAGAACCCTGATACTGTTGAGGCCATTCCCCGGAGACCAGACAAGATACTCTCCCCTCCAGAGGAACAACCCCATTGGTCTAGAGGCTTACCAGTAGATGCTATGGTGGTGGTGGCTGCCACAAAAAAAGACCTTGAGGAGGAAAGTCCTGCTGTCCGTTCAACAGAGTCCCGAGCGGTGGACAGATTAGGGAAGCGAGTTTTTGCTTCAGCGACCTTTGCTGTCAGGTCTCTGAATTACTTGGCACATTTTACAAGGCTCCAAAGAGATCTCATCTCTGAACCCTCTGGGACCCTCACAGGTCAGTTTTCTGATGGGGCATGTGATAAAGTTGCTTCCCAGCTTGCTACCCTAGAGTCGGTCTCCAATCCGTCCATGAGGTTACTGTCCCATGCAACCAAAGGGGCGGCTAGAGCTGCGGGTAAAGGTGTAGTTATGAGACTGCATGCTTGGATGCGCATTTGTGACCTCGTGGACTCCTTCAAGTTTTCCTTCTTGAACCCCCCTATCGAACCATCCACTCTGTTCAGTTCTAAAGTGAAGGACACATTAGCCAGGTGCGAACAGGACAGAAAAATCTTGTCTGCCGTTGCCCTACGTTTTTCCAAACATTGGCGCTCTTTCTCCAGGAACCAGAGGAGTGGAAAGATATGGCACAAAAAATCTTGAGGCCCTTTCCGTAGTGCACATGGTGAGGATTCCCCCACAGGCAGAGGGGGTTCCAATAATGGAAGATGCCCCTTTTGGGGCAGAGGGGGTCCCTGAAATCAGGACTCCAGGGATTCTTTATCAGCGCTCCTGAAGTGCTGCCTGATTGCTTTCCTCTGGAAGCAGTCGAGGCTCATTTTTCTCTGCACCAAGCTGCCAGGCACTCTATTACAAACAATCAGTCGGTGTAGAGAATAATTTCCAGAGGTTATTACATCCCTCTAATCTCTTATCCAAGACCTCCAGAATGCCTTCCCAATGTTCCACTCAGTCAAAGGGAAGAGGTAGCTTCAGAAATAAGAAAGCTGTGTCTAAAATGAGTCATCCAACAAGTCCCCCCAGACCAGTGCGGATCCGGTTTGTACTCCAGATTCTTTTTGGTGCTAAAAAAGACCGGGGACTGGAGACTCACTTTGGATCTCAGCCAACTAAACAAATCAGTAGTTCAGACCAAATTCTGCATGGTCACGATACAATCCATTCTCCCATTTCTTCAGGAGGGTGTGTGGATGTGCTTGATAGATCTCCCGGATGCGTATTACCACATCAAAATGGACAAGTGCTCCAGGAGTCTCTCTCACTTCCGGCTGGGAGCTAGTCATTACCAATTCATAGCCCTGCCATTCAGTCTCTCGACGGCCCCCAGAGTGTTCACAAAATGCCTAGCAGTGGTGACAGCTCATTTGAGACTTCAGGGATTCCAGGTGTTACCATATCTAGACGATTGGCTCCTCTCCTCCCCCCACCAAGCGCGTACTGGTCAGGGCCCTCCGCTACACTGTAGCACTGGTGGAGTTCCTAGACATCACAATACACTGGGAAAAATCCAACCTTCATCCTACCCAACAATTGAAATTTATAGGAGCGGTATTCAGTACTCAAACAAGTCAAGTCTCTCTTCCTCCTCATAGACTTCAGAGATTAAGGTTACAAGTGCAAGTGATACTCTGTCGAAGGAATGCGTCTGCAAGGGAAGTTCTACAGGCTCTGGGGTCTGTGGCGGCAGCCATCCTGATTGTCCCCCTAGCAAAATTGCATATGAGACTACTACAGTGGCTCCTTTTGTCCCAGTGGGTATCCAGTCTCCACCCCCTGAACTCACAGATCCTCATCACCAATTCCTGCAAACAAGATCTCCTCTGGTGGATGAGAACAGATGAAAATATTTGGTGCTGCCCCTTTCAGACTCCCCAACCCAATGCCACAGTGACCATGGATGCTTCCCTGATAGAGTGGGAAGGCCACTTCCAGGGAAAGACAGTCCAAGGTGTGTGGTCCAGCTTAGTGGTCAACTTGCATATCAATGTCCTGGAGTTGAGCAATGCTGTTAGCTTTGCAGGCACTTCATCCGCTCCTTCCGTCAGGAACTATTGCAATACAGTCGGACAAAATGTCCATTGTCTGGTACATAAACAAACAAGGAGGGACCAAATCCTACCCCCTATATCGCGAGGCCATGAGAATTTGGCATTGAGCAATAGCTTCCAACTGCTTTCTAATTGCACCGGATATCCCAGGGAACTCCAGCTTGATTGTGGACAGGCTGAGCAGATGCATCCTCTGTCTACACGAGTGGTCTCTCAACCCTAACGTGATGGCAGAAATCTTCAGCCATTGGGGCCAGCCTTGCGAGCTTTTCACTTCCCCTTCAAACAAAAAATGCAGCTGCCATCTTTCCCCCAGACGGGGAGTCACTGAGAGACGCTTTGACTCACGACTGGCCCACGGGTCTCCTCTATGCTTATCCTCCAATACCTTTGATACCACTATTTTTAAGGAAAGCAATCTGGTTGAGATGCAAAGTAATCTTCATTGCTCCATTCTGGCCTCTACAAGTGTGATTTTCCTTCCTCCGGCCTCACCTGTTACAACCTCCTTGGATCCTGGACACTCAGGACCTAATATCTCACCCACAAGGGCTAATTCCCCCAAATCTATCCACTCTCAGGCTGACTGCTTGGTTTCTCCACTTCCGTTAGTTGCCAGGCAGGAAACCCTCTCCTCACCTGTCTGCAATATTATTCTGGCCTCCCATAAACCATCCACCAGAAAACTCTACAGAGACAAATGGAAAAGATTTGCTATCTGTTCTTATAATCAGATGCTAGATCCTTTTTCAACTCCTACAGCTGCTATACTTCAGTATCTTTCTGAGTTGTTTGACAATGGGGCATCAGCTTCTACTATTAGAGTCCATTTAGCAGCTATTTCCAATTTCCATAACGGCTCGGATGGCGTTCCTCTTATGTCCACCCGCTTTTGCAAGACCTTCCTCAAGGGAGTTTTCCATAGCAGACCTCCTATCAGGCAACCTGTAGAGACATGGAATCTCTCTCTGGTTCTACAGTCTCTCTGTCTACCCCCCTTTGAGCCTGCTGCGACATGTGATCTTAAATTCCTGTCATGGAAATCTCTGTTTTTGGTAGCGGTCACATCAGCCAGACAGATATCTGAGTTTTAAGCCTTATGCATCAAGAGCTCGTATCTAATCTTCCATAAGGGCAGAGTATCCCTTCGTACTAACCCATCCTTTCTCCCTGAAGTAATGTCTGACTACTCTGTTAACCAGTCCATTGAGCTCCCTGTGTTTTTTCAAATTATTCCAACAAGGGAGAATTCTGTCTACATTCATTGGCCGTACATAGACAACTACGTTTCTACTTGGACAGGACTAAATCTTTCCGCAAGTCGGTTCAGCTTTTCATTTCCTTTTCTGGTCCAAGAGTGGGATGTGCTGTATCAAAAGTTACTTTATCAAAATGGCTCAGAGATTATATTACCTTTTCATACTCCCTAGCGAATAAATCTAAACCTGTTCATATCAAAGCTCATTCAACTAGGGCCGTTGCAACTTCGGTTACCTTTCACTCCAGGGCTTCCATGGATAACATTTGTGCAGCAGCCATTTGGGCTAAACCCCATACTTTCATCAAGCATTACAAATTGGATTTGTTCTCCAGGGGAAGAATGGCCTTTGGCTCAATGGTTCTCAGGAATGTTCTTCCATAGGGGCCACCCAGGTTCTCCAAGTAGCTTGGGATTCTGTCCCATCAGTGATGAATAGGAAGAAGATTAACAACTTCAGATAAAGAAATTATGTCTTACCATAACGTTCCATCTGAGTTGTTGATCTTCTTAGAGTCATCACACTCTCCCACCAAAGGCTCCTGGTGGATCTTCTGGGTCCTTGGGGTGTTTCAGCGTTTCTGCGCAGAAATGGCCTCTGTTTTTCTGTTCTCTTCTATATGTTGCATGCAAACTCTATCTGAGGTAACTGGGAGAAGGGCATTGTGGGTAGCAGCTTACCTCGTGAATTTTTGGTGTACGCGAGTTTGGTATTAGGCCGACTCAGTTCCAAGGGCTGAACCCATCAGTGATGACTGGAAGATCAACAACTCATACGGAACGTTATGGTAACACACAACTTCTTTGTTTCTACTTTGTTGATTAGAAAGTTATGACTAACGCTGATAAAATGTCCATTACAAACTGACAAACAGTTCCAATTAACTTACTTTTGCCCTGTTAAGGGTGATGTGCAGAGCTGTAGTAACTACAGAGTGATTAAATTGATCAGTCACAGCATGAAGTTATGGGAAAGAGTAGTGGAAGCTAGGTTAAGAAGGGATGTGATGATTAGTGATCAGCAGTATGGTTTCATACCGGGAAAGAGCACTACAGATGCAATGCTTGCTCTGAGAGTGTTGATGGAGAAGTACAGAGAAGGTCAGAAGGAGTTGCATTGTGTTTTTGTAGACTTGGAGAAAGCATATGACAGGGTGCCTAGAGAGGAGTTGTGGTATTGTATGAGGAAGTTAGGAGTGTCAGAGAAGTATGTAAGAGTGGTACAGGATATGTACGAGGGTAGTGTGACAGCGGTGAGGTCTGCGGTGGGAGGGACGGATGCGTTTAAGGTGGAGGTGGGATTACATCAACGATCAGCTCTGAGCCCTTTCTTATTTGCAATGGTGATGGACAGGTTGACAGACAAGATCAGACAGCAGTCCCCGTGGACTATGATGTTTGCAGATGACATTGTGATCTGTAGTGAGAGTAGGGAACAGGTGGAGGAGACCCTGGAGAGATGGAGATATGCTCTAGAGAGAAGAAGAATGCAGATCAGCAGGACTAAGACAGAATATGTGTGTGTGAATGAGAGGGAGGATAGAGGAATGGTGAGGATGCAAGGAGTAGAGGTGGCAAAGGTTGATAAGTGGAAATACTTGGTATCAATAATTCAGAGTAATGGTGAGTGTGGAAGAGAGGTGAAGAAGAGAGTACAGGCAGGATGGAGTGGGTGGAGAAGAGTGTCAGGAGTGATTTGTGACAGACGAGTACCAGTAAGAGTGAAAGGGAAGGTCTACAAGAGGGTAGTGAGACCAGCTATGTTATATGGGTTGGAGACAGTGGCATTGACAAAAAGGCAGGAGTTAGAGCTGGATGTGGCAGAGTTAAAGATGTTAAGATCTGCACTGGGTGTGACGAGGGTGGACAGGATTAGGAATAAGTATATTAGAGGGTCATCCCAGGTTGGAAGGTTTGGAGACAAAGCCAGAGAGGCAAGATTACGTTGGTTTGGACATGTGCTGAGGAGGGATGCTGAGTATATTGGGAAAAAGATGCTAAGGATGAAGCTACCAGGTAACAGGAAAAGAGGAAGGCCTAAGATAAGGTTTATGGATGTGGTGAGAGAGGACATGCAGGTGGTTGGTGTGACAGAGCAAGTTGCAGAGGACAGGAAGAAATGGAAACAGATGATCTGCTGTGGCGACCCCTAAGGGGAACAGCCGAAAGAAGTTGATGGCTGTTTATGTAGTCGGTTGCTTTCATCAGGGCTATAAACATTGAAAGAGTCAAAGGCCATGTTGGAAATGAAAGAGAATCCTGTTAAATTTAATATAAGAAACAGTCGAGTGTATAGCATTTTTTTAAGAATTTAGTTATGGGTCAGAAAATGGTCATGGGTACTTGGGTTTGATACTTTTGTGTAAGTGTTAATGATTGCAGTTTTCCATTCCATTTTACAAGTATGGAGTTGTTTTCTACATAATCAGTGCTTGGAAGATTTATAAGTTGTTTGTAAACTAGGCTCTGTGAAACAGCAGAGAAAAATGAATAGGATATCAGGTTTAGATTGTTGTGGTTTCATATAACGGGCAGTTTGCCTGGTCCAGTTTATTTTATTTTACTTGGTCAATATTCGTGGCTTGTCTTGTTCCTATTTTATATAATAGTGTTTTTGGTTGGGATAGTAAGCTTGCCTATAAATAGTCTTAATCCTGTTTTGCCTCAACTTAAATGCTGGCTCACTGGAATGTATGACCTGAGCAAAGGACAGTGTTCCCTGTCAGTGTATGTTAGCACTGCAGTGTGTTGAAAACGTTTGAGGTGTGAAGGAGGAATATATATATATCTGTTATCACTGCTATTAATCAGAATATAAAATGTTTGAAAATGTGTTGAGTGACCGCCTTTCCCAGAACTCTTTAGAAAAATTCCTCTTTGAGAATGCATTGTGGCTAAAAAATATGAAAAATTAACTTTCATAAGATAAATGGATTAGAATCTTTTCAATATCTGGAAAACTATGATCATACTAAGAATTAGCCTCAGACATGATGCATACAAGAGTGAGAATTTTGATTACTGAAGCTGGTTTATCCAGGAGTGTAGCTTATCTCTGACCTCTCACATTAATCTTGTGTTCATTTACTTTCCAGTTTGTGCATGTTCTGAACATGGTGACTGCTGTGATGGACACCTACACTGTAGCAGAAGATGAGAAGTTGCTGTCTCTTCAGCTTCGTATTCATACAGATTCTGGCATTTTGATAGAAAATCAAGAACTTCTACTTGAGACCGGCATCGCCCTAGATCCAATGAAACCTGTTTTGCAGTCTATTATGGATAGTAAGGTAAGACACCTAATATATGGTAAACAACAATGAAATCTACATGATTTTGTTGGATTACTGACAGAGTGATAAGAGCGTCATAAAATTCAGTGATAGATGGGAACATTTAATTTCTTGGCTGATGGTAGAAGTAGGAGGAATTTAAGTTGTTCCATGAACAATTAAGTCTAGTTGAAACCAGCTGAAGAAAATACAGAAAAGTCTATACTGCATTACAGCGAAAACACACATCTTTCTTATTTTCCACTATTAAATGTGCCATTAAATATCATCTGGTGATAAACCTGTCTAAATAAATAATCAGTGTATATATTTAAGAAAAAGGGTGACCATCTGATTTGAGCTTGAAATAATATTGCTGTCTTCACAGGAGAGCAAGTGGAGAGCAAATTATTAGTTTTACTATAAGAAGTTAAGGACTTGTCAGTGGCAAATAGTTGCACTGGTGATATTGCATAGTAACATTAGTGTATTTAGATCAGCCATGGAAAAAAAAAAATCTGTTACAAAAAATAAATTTCACACCACATGAAAATAATGGTTTTAAAAGTCAGTCAGTCTTAGATGATTTGACTGAAACTGCAAGTGATGTGATTGACATTAGTTGGTTATCCTAGGTCCTTTTAGATTTCCATTATAACTTGGTACTTAATGTTGTCACCATTTTATTTTATCTGTTAACAATGGATTCTGGATTGTAATGTTTTCATGTTTTATCTGTATGGAATTGCACCCATTCAGCAAACCCCCTACCAGTAGCAAAACTGTATGTTAATTAAAATCAAACCAGACATGTTATCTTCACCACTAATAGCCACATAACAATGGTTGTGATTAAAGCATTACTCCAGCTAGTGTTTTTCTGTCTACATCCTCCTCCTTAGTCAACAAAAACAATTGGCTATAGACCACAAAAATAGCCTACATCAGATTTAACCACAAAGAGACAAATGAATGTTTAAATATAGAACACTAACCATTGCTATCAGCATTTACTTCTACTGAAAGGACACTGTCCAGCTAATTCATAACTAATCCCAAAAAGGCAAACTTCTCTTGCTTTTGTAACCTGTTTCTGTGGCATAGAGAGATAATCATTAGTTTGCCAAACGAGGTACTCTCTCTACTACTTTGGCTAGCAGAAACCGGCACTTCAGGAAAACAAAATTACCTCAGGGTTGAATGATCCCCTGCTAACACGAGAATGGCAGTTATCCAGTGCTGGAACTAATTTAGTTTAGTATACTATGCAAAAATGTTTGTCAACTAGGTAATCTGATTAATATCTTTTTCTCACAAATCCTAAATTGAAGCTGTCACCAAATGTGCCCAACTCAATTACAATGGAGGTGCAGTTGGAGAAGCAATTGAGGATCGTTATATAACTCACCTGACTGCAACCTCCAATCACATCTCCGATATATATGTGTTAGGCGTGTTTGGTGACAGCTTCAATCTTCGCTGTGAGAAAAAGAAAATGCACCTTGCACTGAAAGTGGAAACTGAAAAATTTACTGTTTTGTAGTACATGTTTCTGTTTTTAACAGAACACAGTGTATTTTGTTTTCCACAGCTCAGTGAAACTTTCACTGAAACAGTAAAAAATAAATAAATAAAATTCAGAACAAAGGGATATGAAAGACAAGAACTCACCCCAGACTCAGGAATGTGGAAATACAACTCACTGCAGTATAGTCTAACAAGGGCATATGAGTAAGGGAGCCAGCCAGGAAATGTGTAGTTTTAGCAGAGCAAACTCGGGGCCAATTTTGGGGAAGCCGGTGCTAAACGGAGCTTATTTCCCACCAGTTCTCATACATTCCAGGTGGCCAGTGTAAAATAAAACAGTCTGTCCAAACACACAAACTAGCATTTTGTACAGTTTGGCATTTCTTAAACGTTTACAAGAGTAGAAAATGCATTCAGCTGTCACGTGCAACATTTATGATGGCGCACATCTTTGAACAGCTGCAATGCCACAATACAGTCTCGTAATGCAAAGGAAGGATAGCAAAGTTATAGGAAATGAGACAAGCAGACTTGTTTGCTGTGAGAAGAAGGAAAGTACAGTTGTGTACACTTACCATAAATGTAGATGTTCGAGTGTCTTCACTGTTGCAGTCATGACTGTAGGGTTCTCCCCTGCCGACAGGCAGTCCTCGGTCGGCCAGAATCCCAAAGTCTGGGTCCGGCGTCGGCTGTTCAGCCATGCTCCCTGACGTCAGAGCGCCAGGAGTACAAAGCTGACAGCCAACGCCATGTTCTCCAGTTTTTCTTGCCCCAGATGTCAGGAGTCCAACAATGAATAAGGTCCCATACCCTTTGCAAATACACCTCAGAAGAATGGAGGAAAAAGGAACCACACAAAAGTAAAAATAAGAGGGGACAGGAGGGAGGGAAACCCAGACTGCAACAGTGAAGACACTCGAACATCTACATTTATGGTAAGTGTACACAACTGTACTATGTTCATCGTGTTTCACTGTTGCAGTCATGACTGTAGGGTAGAATCCCAAAGCAGAATGAAAGGGAGGTGGTCATAAAGAAGAAGGCTAAAAGGCCCTGCAAGACTGCAGAAGCAAAGCCTGCCCTAGACTTAGAGTAGAGAGGTAGATTGTAGTGCTTTGAAAAAGTATGCACTGATCTCCAAGTTGCAGCTTCCAAAATGTCTTTGGTAGGAACTCCCCTGAGGAAGGCAGCGGAAGTGGCAGCAGCTCTGGTGGAATGAGTCCTTATACTCCCTGGGATTTGCTTTCCATGGTGTGAATAGCAAAATCTGATTCCATGAGAAATCCATTTAGAAATAGTCTGTTTTTAAATGGCTTTACCTTGGGAACTTGAAGCATAAGAAACAAACAATTGCTCTGATTTCCTGATGTCCTTGGTTCTGTCCAGGTAAAAACGTAGTTGTCTGTGTACATTCAAGGAATGTAAGATCCTTTCCCTTTTATTTTGCGGAGTGGGGAAAAAAGTTGGCAAGTGAATAGTTTGATTTAAAGCCACTTTGGAAACCACCTTAGGCATGAAAGTAGGATTAGTCCTTAAAGACACCCTGTCTTGATGAAAAATAATATAAGGTTCCACAGCCATAAGAGCTTGCAACTCTGAAACTCTCCTGGCAGAGGTCAGAGCTAACAGGATGGCTGTTTTCCAAGATAAAACTTGATGTCAGAAGTGGCAGCAGGCTCAAAAGGAGGTAAGGTGAGCTTTTCCAAAACATAGTTGAGATCCCAAGCAGGAATGGGAGGAGATCTAGGGGGCCTTAAGTTCTTAGCTCCTCTGAGAAACTGTCTCATGAGCTGGTAGGAAAAGATTGGAGGGTCTGTATTATAATGAGCAGAAATAGCAGAGGCATGTATCTTAATGGAAGAGAAAGAGAGACCCTTGTGTAAGAGGTCTGTCAGGTAAAGTAAAATCAAAGGAATGTTAGGACGAAGAGAATCAGAATCCTGAGCCTGCATCCAGGAACAAAATCTTTTCCATTTTCCTGCATAAGATTTTCTAGTGCTAGGACGTCTGGCTTCTAAAATGATATCCATAACCTGCTTGGGTAGGAGAGAATGAATCAAAGACCCTGGATTAACCAGGCCGCCAGGCTGAGTGTTCTGACATGGGAGTGTAGAACCTGACCCTGGTGTTGGGACAGAAGGTTCAGAGTCTGTGGTAAAATCCAAGGGGGCTCCAGACAAAGGTTTTTCAGAGTTGGGTACCAAAACTGTCGAGGCTAAGTTAGCCAGCAAGATTATCATCTTGGGCTTGTCTTGTTTGATCTTTAATAATACCCGTGGAAGAAGAGGAAGAGGCGGAAAGGCATATCCCGAGAGGTTTCTCCAACTGAATGATAGTGCATCCACTTTCCAAGCTTGTTCGTGGAAAGTCCTGGTGCAAAAAATCTGTAGTTGATGATTGAGGTGGGATGCAAAGAGGTCTATGTGAGGACATCCCCAGACTGCTGTTATCATCTTGAATATTTCGTGTCCAGCATCCACTGTGTGGGTCCGAAAGGTTTCTGCTCAGACTGTCTGCCAGGAAGTTTTGCTTCCCTGGTAGAAACTGAGCTTGAAGGTCCAGATTGCAAGCTAGAGCTGTGTTCCACAGATCCATGGCTAGTCTGCAAAGGGGGTAGGAATGAGATCCCCCTTGCTTGTTTATGTACCACATAACTGTGGTGTTGTCTGTCCGTATCATAAGTTGTCCTGGTTGTAGAAGATTCCTGAAGGCCAATAGGGCTTTCTGAATGGCTAACATTTCCTTTAAATTGATATGCAGGTGCTTCTGATCCTTTGTCCAAAGGCCTTGCAGACAGTTGCCCTGAAAATGGGCTACCCAGGCATAATCTGAGGCATCCGTGGTTAGTATCTGAGTGGCAAGAGGCAGGCAGAAGGGTTTTCCTTTGTTTAGAGTACATGCCTTGGACCACCAAAGGAATTCCTTTTGAAGACAAGGCAGCACGGAGATCAGTATGTCTAAACTGTGGCAATGCTGAGACCATACACTTTTTAGGTACCACTGTATTTTCCTCATATGTAGTCTTGCATATGGTATGAGAAGGATGCAGGAGGCCATGTAACCCAAAGCCTGCAGGAATCTCCTTGCAGATAGTTGAGTTAAAGTTGCCAAGGTTTTGAAAGCTGAAGCCAGCTGTAACTGTTTTTCATATGTCAGAAATGCCATCTGGGTTGTTGTGTTTAGAGAAGCGCCCAGAAAAATTATCTGTTGTGAGGGAGTCAAATTTGACTTTTTTATGTTTACAGTGAATCCCAGGAACTTGAGAAGATTCTGAACAAACTGTAGATGCTGGAGTAAGACATCCTTGCTGTCTGCCTGAATAAGACAGTCGTCCAGATAAGGGTAAATTTGAATTCCCTTGAGTCTGCAATAAGCTACTACTGGAGCCAGGCATTTGGTGAAGACCCTGGGCGCAGTAGACAATCCAAAGGGCAGCACAGAGAATTGAAAGTGCCTCGATCCGGCCTTGAACCTGAGGTATTTTCTGCGGTCCTACCTGATGGGAATGTGTAAATATGCCTCCTTTAAATCTAAAGTTACCATCCATGCATTTCTGGTCAGCATTGGAAGTAGCTGCTGTAGAGTAAGCATCTTGAATTTTGGTATCTCTAGAAAAGTGTTCAAGACTGACAGATCCAGAATGGGTCTCCATGAATTTTGCTTCCTGGGGACTAGAAAGAGCCTTGAGTAAAAACCTTGTCCCATCTCTGAAAGTGGAACTAGTTCTATGGCTTTCATAGCCAAGAGAGCTTCCACCTGGTTTAAGGCCTCTGTCCATTGATGTTTTGGAAGATCTGGCCATCCGCTTGGCCTTGGTAGGGTATGAAAATGGAATTTGTAACCTCTTGAAACCACATCCAGAACCCACTTGTCTTGGGTTATACGAGTCCAGTTTTGGTGAAAAAGAGAAAGTTTTCCTCCGAGAGGGGCTTCCAGGCAAGAAGTTCCTGTAGCCCAACAGAGGGAGTCATTGAGTCTGTTTCCTATGAGCTTGCGACCTGTCCTCTCCTCCCCTAGGGGTGGAAGCAGTACACTGTCTTGGTCTATAAGAGGCTTGTGTTTGAGGCCTTCCTCGGGAGCGTCTGTATCTACCCCTCTGAGGCCTGTCTAAATTGGGAAAGGACCAATTTTTAGTAGGCCAATTCCTACTAAATCTGGGTGGCTGTACTTGTAAGAAATTTTTAACTGTTTGCATGGATTTTGCCTTGTCCTCCATCTTTTTAATCACCTCTTCAGCTTTAGATCCAAACAAAGCATTATGCTGAACAGGAGCATCCAATAATTTAGCTTTTACTTGATCTGGCAAATTTTGTTCCTTTAACCATGCATGCCTTCTAATTACTGTGCCAGAGGCAGCAGCCCTACAAGAAGCCTCCAAGGCATCAAATCCACAGTGTAAACCATGCTTCCCAACTTGTTCAGTGGCATGCATTAAGTCATGTAATTCCTTATCATCTGCACAGGCGGAAATGGAAGTTAGCTTTTGTTTTAAAACAGACAGGAGAAATTGCTGGTATTTCAGCATATGAAACTGACAGTTTAAAGCCCTAATAGATAAAGTAGCAGAAGTGTACACTTTTTTGCCCCATCTTTCTAAAGATCTGGAATCCTTCTCAGTGGGAATGGGGTTTTTAGCAGAAGCAGCCTTAACTCCCTTAGGACCCTGAGAAATGGTTTCAGGGTCAGCAGTATAAAAACTGGTGGGAATCAGGAACCCTGTAATATCTGTCAGGCTTAACAGGAGCTGGAGGAAAAGAGTCAGGGGTTAAGTTAGCCTCCGAAAAAGCATCATCCACAATATCCAAAATAGGAGGAATAGCCAGGGGTCTATGTTGGGGAAGAAGAAGAAAATCCCTTAGTCTTTTCTTAGATTCCGAATACTCCTGTCCTTCCCAGTGGAAATGTTCCCTCACTTCATGCAAAGTTTCCCCAAAAGAGAAGTCCTCAGGGGGAGAAGCTGAAGAAATGGATTCCTCAGCATCAGAATCCTCATAAGGAGGGAAAGAATATTCCTGGTCAGAAGAAGAAACTGAAGAAACAGAAGCCTGATCAGAGGAGTCATAATAAACTTCCTGCCTTGGCCTTTTATCTGGAGGGGGATGTGAACCCCTAATCATAGAAAGTAAGTCCTCCGCCATCTTAAGTAACTGTTTCTGTGACTTGGGAGCCGGATCAGAAGAGGCCTGTGTTGCAGTCTTTGATTTGGAAGGAGTCTTTGCCTTTGTCTTTGGCTTTGCCTTTATTAGAAGCTGAGTAGGCCTGAAAACCCCTTTGGAAGCCGGTACCTGCACAGCGGCTCCGGACCCATCCGAAGGAGCATTGTCCGAAAGTCCTGCAACAGAAATATTCAAAAGCCTAGTTGGCTCCTCGTGGGAATCCGTTTCGGCCATCGGTTCCGAAATGGCCGATGACAGGGGCTGCAAAAGCGCCTCACTGACGACGGCCGAACCTGAAGCTGGCGCTGCTTGAAAATATCATCTGATTTGGACCTCGGAGGCCTGTCTTTGTCCTTGCGTCGTTTGTGAACTCCGGTAGCCAGAACTGTATCCGATGACATTTTGTAATTAAAACGCCTACCGAAGTAATGAAATGCAAAATCGTACCTTTGTTTAATTGTACGTTGATTGAATCTAGCACAAAACCGACAACTAGCTACGTCGTGGTCAGGGCCTAAGCAAGGAATACAGTAAGAATGAAAATCCTTATGAGGTATTTGCTTCCCACATGAAATACAATTATTAACTTTTTCTGACATCGGACTGGAGCAAGAAAAAAGTTTCCTCAACAGGGTACTTAGCTTTGAGTAGGAGAAGAAAGTCTTCGGACTGAAGTTTGTTCAGAAAAAATTGTCAGGAGTCAGCCGACCGGCACTTGCGAACTGCTATCACCTCACAGCAAGAAAGACTGGAGAACAATGCGTCGGCTGTCGGCTTTGTACTCCTGGCGCTCTGACGTCAGGGAGCATGGCTGAACAGCCGACGCCGGACCCAGACTTTGGGATTCTGGCCAACTGAGGACTACCGGGAGAACCCTACAGTCATGACTGCACCAGTGAAACACGATGAACATCCAGTTTACACTACCGCAATTAGCAGGGGTGAGAGGGTGGCCTAATGGTTAAGGTGTTTGCCTTACAAACACATGGTGCAGGGTTTGAGTCTCATAAGGGATAATTGGCTTGGCTTAAAATAGCTCACAAGGGCAGTTAGCTTAGTACTAACCTATGAACCTATTCCTAAGCATATCATAGTCACAGTAATTTTTATTCTACATACCAGAGGGAGAAAAACTGATGTGATGTCAATCTTCACGTAATCCTTGACTGTGGGGGCTCATTTCCGAGCCTCAGAACCGAGTCTGCTTTATTTTCAGCTTGCACCTCCCAAACTTTCGAGCTAGGCTCTACCCATAATGCTTGTCCCTAAACTACCTCAGATCTCTTTTGCCCGCTTCGTGGTGTCGTACGCGTCCAACCTATCTCTCGAGTTTTGGCAGTAATATATTGTGAGGGTTTTTTTTTCTATATTTCTCTGTATTTTCTATATATGTTTTCTATTTATTTCTACCCGCTCCTCTCTCTCTCTCTGTGCACGTGAGTGTTTTAACCCTTTCTTTTCCTTCTGCCATTAGGTAGTTTTACGTACCATTGTTAATACTATCTCTTCTCTTCTGCTTTCTTTATCTCAGGGTAATCTTCATTACCATTGTTGGTAATTTTTCCCCCTTTTCCTGTCCTTTCAAAAAAAAAGACACTTTCTCACTGTCTCTCTTTTCCTCTGTGTGTGCATATATACATATTCAAGTGTTAGGCCTTTCTTTTGTAGCATAACCAATAAGTCATCTAATGGCACCTCTGGCTTTGAGGTGCCAGAAATGTGAAAGGAAGATGCCGAACTCAGATGGGCATGTTTTCTGTGTCTATTGTTTAGGCGCTGTCCACTTCCTGGAGGATTGTGCAATTTGCCATGGTTTCTCTGCCAGAACCTTGACTGAGCAGAGAAACAAACTGATCTTGAAGGGGGCTATTAAAGGGTGATTTTGAAGAGGGTATATCTTGTTCAAGAACGGAAGTCAGCTCTTCCTCCTCTTCATCTTTGTCATCCAAAACAAAAAAGCAACCACATTCGGTTCTGAGAAGTTCTTCAGAACCGCCTTCTAAACTGATAAAACCACCTACGGTGTTGACAGCTTCCACAGCACCACTAGGTAAGGATGATTCAACATAAAGTCATATTTCAGAGCAGACATCTGGAGTTTCGCTACCAGCGGTTTTATCGGTACCAAAGCAGACTAGCCTTATTTCCTTACCAAGGGCCTCCATTTTGCCATCAATGGATCCTTTTGCTGACCGGCCACTCAGTTCTTTCCTGGAACTGAGACCACCTAGGTCTCCTTCAGCTTCTTCTATTCAGTCAACTAAGAGTCTATCTCAGTCATCATGAGACTGGCTGACCAGTGTTGCCTCCATCATCGGTTCCCAACCAACTTGGCTCTGGAACTGGTCCTTCATCGACACCATTTCAGATTCCTCCTCTGATTCCAGCCAAGCCTTTGGAGCCCCTAGCACTGAAAGTACAGTTTTGTACCTACCATAAATGTAGATGTTCGAAGATCCACATTGCTGCAGTCATAACCTGTGGGTAGTCCGCTGTCCTCGGTCGGCCCGAATACCAAAGTGTTAGGCTGGCGTCGGTCATGGTCGCGCAGATCTGACGTCAGTACGCCGTGGTACTAAAGCGCATGACCGACGTCATATCCTCAGTCTTTCTTGCCCCAGATGTCAGAAAGCCTTAAAAAGAAAGGCCATAGCCAAAAATGGAAAAACACCCAATCACCCATGTAGAAACAATAATTACAGCACAAACCACACAGCCACCCCAAACTACAGAGGGGAAGGAGGGAGGGTAAATTGGACTGCAGCAATGTGGATCTTCGAACATCTACATTTCTGGTAGGTACAAAACTGTACTATGTTCTTCATCTCACATTGCTGCAGTCATAACCTGTGGGTAGAATCCCAAAGCAAAGGTAAAGGGAGGTTGGCAAAATCATAAAGCATTAGGAGCTGCTAACATGCCCTGTAAAACTGCAGTGGCAAACCCAGCCCTAGATCTGGAATAAAGAGGGAGATGGTAATGTTTAGAGAAAGTGTGCACTGAACTCCAAGTAGCTGCTTCCAAAATATCCTTAGTAGGTACTCCCCTTAAAAAAGCAGTAGAAGTGGCAGTCGCCCTAGTGGAATGAGGTCTGATTCCAGCCGGAACCTCCTTACCATGATGAGAATAACAAAAGGCAATACAATGGCCAATCCACTTAGAAATAGTTTGTTTTGAAACAGGTTTCCCCTGAGAACCCAAGGCAAAAGAAATAAATAACTGTTGGGCCTGCCTGAACCCTTTAGTTCTGTCCAAATAATAACGTAACTGCCTGTGAATATCCAAAGAGTGCAAAATTTTTTCCCCTTTATTTTGGGGATCAGCATAAAATGTAGGCAAATGAATAGATTGGTTTAAGGCCACATTAGAAACAACCTTGGGCATAAAGGAAGGGTTAGTACACAGGGAGACCCTATCCTTATGAAATATCAGGAAGGGTTCAACTGCCATTAGAGCCTGTAATTCAGATACTCTTCTAGCAGACGTAATGGCCAACAAAAAAGCAGTCTTCCAAGACAAAAACTTCAACTCTGTAGTAGCTGCAGGTTCAAAAGGTGGTAAAGTGAGCTTTTCCAACACAAAATTGAGATCCCAGGAAGGAGTAGGAGCTCTACGTGGAGGTCTTATGTTCTTTGCCCCTCTAAGAAATTGCTTAAACAAAGGATGAGAAAATAAAGGTGGGTCACAATCATAGTGAGCAGAAATGGCTGCAGCATGAACTTTTACAGATGAGAAAGACAAACCCTTGTCTAATAATTCTGTAAGATACTGAAGTGAAACACTTAAATTAGGCACAGAAACATCAAAGCTCTTTGTTTTGCTCCAAAGAAAAAATCTCCTCCATTTATCAGCATAAACTTTCCTGGTACTAGGCCGTCTGGCCTCCAAAATGACATCCAAAACTTGTTGAGGAAGCTGCGACCCCCCAGGGTCTAAAACAGAATACGCCAAGCTGTCAGATGCAGGGATTGAATCCTGACATTGCGGAAATGATTGCTTGCCTGAGACAAAAGGTGTGGAACTGGTGGCAAAAGCCAAGGAGGCTCCTGTACTAAACTCCTCAGCAGAGGGTACCAGTGATGACGAGGCTAATCTGGAGCTATCAGAATCATGCCAGGTTTGTCCTGTCTGACCTTCAAGAGCACCTTGGGAAGAAGAGGCAGAGGAGGAAAGGCATAGACGTGAAGGTTGTTCCAACTGAACGATAGAGCATCCACTTTCCAAGCTCTTGGATGAAACAGCTTTGTGCAAAACTTTGGCAGTTGGAAATTTAGCGGAGAAGCGAACAGATCTATGTCTGGAGTCCCCCAAGCCACCGTCAACTGTTGAAATACATGAGGATCCAATTTCCACTCCTGGGGATCCACCATCTGTCTGCTCAAAACATCTGCTAAGGAGTTCTGTGCTCCCGGCAGAAACCTTGCCTGAAGAGTGAGATGCAAACTGAGAGCAGTCTCCCACAAAATCATAGCTTGTCTGCAAAGAGGGTATGAATGGGTTCCCCCTTGCTTGTTTATGTACCACATGACTGTTGTGTTGTCTGTCTGAATCAACACCTGTCCTGGTTGAAGTAGATCCTTGAAAGCCATCAGAGCAAATTGGACTGCTAACATCTCCTTCATGTTGATATGCAAATGTTGTAGTCTGGGAGGCCACGTGTCTTGAACCCATTTTCCATTGAAGTGTGCTCCCCAAGCCATGTCTGAGGCATCTGTCGTTAAGATCTGACTCGCCTCTGGTCGGGTCACAGAGAGTCCCTTGTTTAGGTGACATTCCTGAGCCCACCACAAGAATTCTCTTTGGATGCAAGGTATTATCTGAATGACAGTGTCCAAATCGTAGCAGTGTTGAGTCCATACGCTTTTGAGATACCATTGCAGCTTCCTCATATGCAATTTGGCATTGGGAAGCACCAGAATGCAAGATGCCATGAACACCAAGGCCTGAAGGACTGTCCTTGCAGTCAGCCTGGACCGTAGAGACAATTGCTGGAAGTAAAGGGCAAGATTTCTTTGTTTGTCCGGGGTCAAAAATGCCATTTGAGAGGCTGTATTCAGTCTCACACCCAGAAAGCACATGTCCTGAGAGGGTACTAGACTGGACTTTGTTTCGTTCACAGAATACCCTAGGCACCTTAACGCTGCCATAACATACTGAAGATGGTGAAGTAACTTGACTTTGTCTTGAGCAAGAATCAGGCAATCGTCCAAATAAGGATAAATTTGAATTCCCCTTAATCTTAAGAAGGCTATCACCGGAGCCAGGACTTTTGTGAACACCATGGGCGTAGTAGATAAGCCAAAGGGCAATGCAGAGAACTGATAATGAGAAGTACCAGCCCGAAAACGCAGGAACCTCCTGCAGCTGGGCCTGATAGGAATGTGAAGATAAGCCTCTTTGAGATCTAGAGTTACCATCCAGTGATCTTTGCCTAGCAGAGGCAGAAGCTGCTGCAAAGTTAACATCTTGAATTTTGGAATGTCCAGGTATGTGTTGAGAATAGACAAATCCAGGATTGGCCTCCAAGTGTTTCCTTTCTTCGGTACCAGAAACAGGCGAGAATAAAATCCTAGGCCCACTTCTGTCGGGGGGACCCCCTGGATAGCCCTCATGTTTAAAAGTAAAGAAATCTGTTTGTGAGCCTCCAGCTTTTGCTGAGGAGGAACGCCTGGCATGCCTTTGAAAGGAGGCAAGGTGTGAAAATAAAACTTGTAGCCTCTGTGTATAATGTCCAACACCCACTTGTCCTGGGCGACTAAAAGCCAATTTTGCCTGAAAAGTGCCAACTTTCCACCCAGAGGAGCTGCCAGACAGGAGGGATCTGGCAGCTGGAGAAACAGGTCATTGGGTCTGTTTACGAAAAGGCTGACCCCTGCCCTCACCTGAAGATTGTGCAGGGGAACTCCACGTCCAAGCCGGAAAGAACCCTGAGCATGAGCTCTGCCCCTACCACGTCTAGATCTGCCCCTAAACTGTAAATCAGAAGAAGGATAAGCCCATCCCTTAGCAGGCCAGTTTCTGCTAAATTTAGGGGGCTGCACCTGTAAAAAATCCTTAACTGTCTGCATGGACTTAGCTTTGTCTTCCATTTTCTTCAAAACTGACTCCACAGGAGAACCAAACAGAACTTCAGATTGAAGGGGAGCATCCAAAATTCGAGCTTTAACATGCTCTGACAAATTCTGATCCTTAAGCCAGGCATGCCTACGAATAACTGATCCAGTGGCAGCCACCCTGGAAGAAGCCTGAAGAGCATCAAAACCACACTGCAAAGAATGCTTACCCACCTGATCAGAGGCATGAACTAAATCTTGCAATTCCTTACACTCTATACCTTCTGCCAAAGCATCTACTTTAGATTTTAACCGACTTAAGAGAAAATTCTGGTACTTCAGCATATGAAACTGGCAATTCAAAGCCCTCATCGCTAGAGTGGAAGAGGTATACACTTTTTTACCCCACCTATCCAAAGCACTAGAATCTTTATCCAGAGGAACTGGATTCTTTACAACAGAAGCCCTGACACCCTTAGGTCCCTGGCTAATAGTTTCCGGGTCAGCTCTAGGGCTCTTATACAAATATTTATGAGCCTCTGGCACTCTGTAATACCTGTCAGGCTTGACCGGGGCAGGAGGCAAAGAATCAGGATTAAAGGAAGCTTCAGAGAAAACATCCTGAACAACATCCAAAACAGGGGGAATAGCCAAGGGTCTATGCTGTGGTAAAAACAAAAATTCCCTAAGCCTCTTTCGAGAATCTGAGAAATCCTGACCTTCCCACTTAAAATGCTCCCTCATGGAATGCAGGGTTTCAGAAAAAGAAAAATCCTCTGGAGGGGAAGCAGAAGGACTAGAATCCTCTGCATCTGAATCAGAATAAGGAGGAAAATCCTGAATGTCTTCAGCCGAAGACTCCGAATAATCTGAGGAATGCTCCAACCCTTCCACCTCTGGCTCCACCCTAGGCCTCTTATCTGGAGGGGGCATAGAACCCCTGATTAAGGTAATCAAATCCTCTGCCATTTTCAGCATATGCTTTTTGGGTACAGAACTTGCAGAACTAGGGCTAACACCAGAGGAAGACAAACCAGGCCTGACCTTGGAAGGTGCCTTAGAGACAGAAGCAGAAGGCCTAACCACCTTATGCAAAGAAGGGACTACAGAGACCTGAGAGGCCCCCTCAGCCTGACCCGACTCCTGAGAGGCCACATCCTGCAAGATTAAAGGCTCCCCCTGAGATTCAGCTGAAACCTCGGTTGGATCCACAGACTCCACCGTAGTTTCCAAAGAACCGGCGTCCGTGACGGACGACTCATCCTGCTTGGACTTTAACGATTTTTCCTTACGCTTCTTAGCAGTAGCGTGCGTCGGAGGATCCGACGGCATATTGTAGATGTTCTTCATCTCACATTGCTGCAGTCATAACCTGTGGGTAGTCCGCTGTCCTCGGTCGGCCCGAATACCAAAGTGTTAGGCTGGCGTCGGTCATGGTCGCTCAGATCTGACGTAAGTACGCCGTGGTACTAAAGCGCATGACCGACGTTATATCCTCAGTCTTTCTTGCCGCATGGTCCAAAGCAGAAGCAGCGTTTGCAAGTGCCGTTCGGCATTCTGAAATTTTCGAATTCTGAGTTTCAGACCGAAAACCAAGTTGGGCTAAGTACCCCGTTGGGGAATATTTTTGTTTTTTCTTGCCTCAGTTAAATCCGGATGTCAGAAAAAGTGAATAATTGTATTTCTTGTGGGAAACAGATACCTCATAGGGATTACCACTCTCTCTCTATTCCTTGCTTGGGGCCAGAGCACGACGTAGTCGGGTGTCGCTTTTGTGCTAGATTTAATAAGCGCACCATTAAACGTAGGTTAGATTGTGCTAGGCTTGTCTTCGGTAAGCAGTGTAATTACAATATGCCGTCGGATCCTCCGCCCGCTACCGCTAAGAAGCGTAAAGATAAATCGTTAAAGTCCAAGCAGGATGAGTCGTCCGTTCCGGACGCCAGTTCTTTCGAAACTACGGTGGAATCTGTGGAACCAACCGGGGTTTCAGCTGAGTCTCAAGGGGAGCCTTTGATTTTGCAAGATGTGGCCTCTCAGGAGTTGGGTCAGGCTGAGGGGGCCTCTCAGGTTGCTGTACTCCCTTCTTTACATAAGGTGGTTAGGCCTTCTCCCTCTGTCTCTAAGGTACCTTCCAAGGCCAGGCCTGGTTTGTCTGCCTCTGGCGTCAGCCCTAGTTCTGCAGGTTCTGTACCTAAAAAACACATGCTTAAAATGGCAGAAGATTTGATTACCTTGATCAGAGGTTCTATGCCCCAGATAAGAGGCCTAGGGTGGAGCCAGAGGTGGAAGGATTGGAACATTCTTCAGATTACTCAGAGTCTTCGGGTGAAGACATTCAGGATTTTCCTCCTTATTCTGATTCAGATGCAGAGGATTCTACTCCTTCTGCTTCCCCTCCAGGGGATTTTTCTTTTTCAGAAACCCTGCATTCCATGAGGGAGCATTTTAAATGGGAAGGTCAGGATTTCTCAGATTCCCGTAAGAGGCTTAGGGAATTCTTGTTTTTACCACAGCATAGGCCCTTGGCTATACCTCCTGTTTTGGATGTTGTTCAGGATGTTTTCTCTGAGGCTTCCCTTAATCCAGACTCTTTGCCTCCTGCCCCGGTTAAGCCAGACAGGTATTACAGAGTGCCAGAGGTGCATAAATATTTGTATAAGAGCCCAAGGGCTGACCCTGAAACTATTAGCCAGGGACCTAAGGGTGTCAGGGCTTCTATTGTAAAAACCCCAGTTCCTATAAATAAGGATTCTAGAGCCTTGGACAGGTGGGGTAAAAAAGTGTATACCTCTTCTACTCTTGCAATGAGGGCTTTGAATTGCCAGTTTCATATGCTGAAGTACCAGAATTTTCTCCTTAGTCAGTTAAAATCTAAGGTAGATGCTTTAGCAGAGGGCATAGAGTGTAAGGAATTACAGGATTTGGTTCATGCCTCTGATCAGGTGGGTAGGCATTCTTTGCAGTGTGGTTTTGATGCTTTACAGGCTTCTTCCAGGGTGGCTGCCACTGGGTCAGTTATTCAGAGGCCTGGCTTAAGGATCAGAACTTGTCAGAGCATGTTAAGGCTCGAATTTTGGATGCTCCCCTTCAGTCTGAAGTTTTGTTTGGTTCTCCTGTGGAGTCAGTCCTGAAGAAAATGGAAGACAAAGCTAAGTCTATGCAGACCGTTAAGGAATTTTTACAGGTGCAGCCCCCTAAGTTTAGCAGAAATTGGCCTACTAAGGGATGGGCTTACCCTTCTTCTGATTTACAGTCTAGGGGCAGATCTAGACATGGTAGGGGCAGAGCGCAGAGACGGGGTTCTTTCAGGCCTAGGACGTGGAGTTCCCCTGCACAGTCTACAAGTGAGGGCAGGGGTCAGTCCTTTCGTAAGCAGACCCAATGACCTGCATCTTCAGCTGCCCGATCCTTCCTGTCTGGCAGCTCCTCTGGGAGGAAAGTTGGCTCTTTTCAGACAAAATTGGATTTTAGTCACCCAGGACAAATGGGTGTTGGACATTATAAGCCGAGGCTACAAGTTTTATTTCCACACATTGCCTCCTTTCAAAGGCATGCCAGACGTTCCTCCTCAGCAAAAGGTGGAGGCTCACAAGCAGATTTCTTTACTTCTACACATGGGGGCTATCCAGCAAGTCCCTCCGTCAGAAGTGGGCCTAGGATTTTATTCTCGTCTGTTTCTTGTGCCAAAGAAAGGAAACACTTGGAGGCCAATTCTGGATTTGTCTATTCTCAACACATACCTGGACATTCCAAAATTCAGAATGTTGACTTTGCAACAACTTCTGCCTCTGCTAGGCAAAGATCACTGGATGGTAACTCTGGATCTCAAAGAGGCTTATCTTCATATTCCTATCAGGCCCAGTTGCAGGAGATTCCTGCGTTTTCGGGCTGGGACTTTACATTATCAGTTCTCTGCATTGCCCTTTGGCTTATCTACTGCGCCCAGGGTGTTCACAAAGGTCCTGGCTCCAGTGATAGCCTTCTTAAGGTTGAGGAATACAAATTTATCCTTATTTGGACGATTGCCTGATTCTGGCTCAAGACAAAGACAAGTTACTTCACCATCTACAGTATGTTATGGCAGTGTTAAGATGCCTAGGGTATTCTGTGAACGAAATAAAGTCCAGTCTAGTACCCTCTCAGGACATGTGCTTTCTGGGTGTGAGACTGAATACAGCCTCTCAGATGGCTTTTTTGACCCCGGACAAGCAAAGAAATCTTACCCTTTACTTTCACCAATTGTCTACGGTCCAGGCTGACTGCAAGGACAGTCCTTCAAGCCTTGGGGTTCATGGCATCTTGCATTCTGGTGCTTCCCAATGCCAAACTGCATATGAGGAAGTTACAATGGTATCTCAAAAGTGTATGGACTCAACACTGCCACGATTTGGACACTGTCATTCAGATAATACCTTGCATTCAAAGGAATTTTTGTGGTGGGCTCAGGAATGTCACCTAAACAAGGGACTCTCTGTGACCCGACCAGAGGCGAGTCAGATCTTAACGACAGATGCCTCAGACAAGGCTTGGGGAGCACACCTCAATGGAAAATGGGTTCAAGACACGTGGCCTGCCAGACTTCAACATTTGCATATCAACATGAAGGAGATGTTAGCAGTCCAATTTGCATTGATGGCTTTCAAGGATCTACTTCACCCAGGACAAGTGTTGATTCAAACAGACAACACAACTGTCATGTGGTACATCAACAAGCAAGGGGAACCCATTCGTACCCTCTTTGCAGGCAAGCTATGATTTTGTGGGAGACTGCTGTCAGTTTGCACCTCACTCTTCAAGCAAGGTTTCTGCCAGGAGCACAGAACTCCTTAGCGGATGTTTTGAGCAGACAGATGGTGGATCCCCACGAGTGGAAATTGGATCCTCATGTATTTCGACAGTTGACAGTGATTTGGGGGACTCCAGACATAGATCTGTTCGCTTCTCCACTAAATTTCCAGTTGCCAAAGTTTTGCACAAAGATGTTTCATCCAAAAGCTTGGAAAGTGGATGCTCTATCATTCAGTTGGAGCAATCTTCACGTCTCTGCCTTTCCTCCTCTGCCTCTCCTTTCCAAGGTGCTCTTGAAGGTCAGACAGGACAAGCCTTCCATGATTCTAATAGCTCCAGATTGGCCACGTCAGCACTGGTACCCTCTGCTGAGGAGTTTAGTACGGGAGCCTCCTTGGCCTTTGCCACCAGTTCCACACCTTTTATCCCAGGCAGGCACTCACTTCCTCAATGTCAGGATACAGTCCCTGCATCTGACAGCCTGGCATATTCTGTTCTAGACCCTGGAGGGTCGCAGCTTCCTCAACAAGTTTTGAATGTTATTTTAGAGGCCAGACGGCCTAGTACAAGGAAAGTTCATGCTGATAAATGGAGGAGATTTTTTCTTTGGAGCAAAGCAAAGAGCTTTGATATTTCAGTACCTAATTTGAGTGTTTCACTTCAGTATCTTACAGAATTACTAGACAAAGGTTTGTCTTTCTCCTCTGTAAAAGTTCATGCTGCAGCCATTTCTGCTCACTATGACTGTGACCCACCATTATTCTCTCATCCTTTGTTTAAGCAATTTCTTAGAGGGGCAAAGAACATAAGACCCCCACGTAGAGCTCCTACTCCTTCCTGGGATCTCAATTTTGTGTTGGAAAAACTCACTTTACCTCCTTTTGAACCTGCAGCTACATCTGAGTTGAAGTTTTTGTCTTGGAAGACTGCTTTTTTGTTGGCCATTACGTCTGCTAGAAGGGTATCTGAATTACAGGCTCTAATGGCAGTTGAACCTTTCCTGATTTTTCATAAGGATAGGGTATCCCTGCGTACTAACCCTACTTTTATGCCTAAGGTTGTTTCAAATGTGGCCTTGAACCAGTCTATTCATTTGCCTACATTTTATGCTGATCCCCAAAATAAAGGGGAAAAAATTTTGCACTCTTTGGATATTCACAGGCAGTTGCGTTATTATTTGAGCAGAACTAAAGGGTTCAGACAGTCTCAACAGTTGTTTGTTTCTTTTTCTTTGGGTTTTCAGGGGAAACCTGTTTCTAAACAAACTATTTCTAAGTGGATTGGCCATTGTATTGCTTTTTGTTATTCTCATCATGGTAAGGAGGTTCCGGCTGGAATCAGACCTCATTCCACTAGGGCTACTGCCACTTCTACTGCTTTTTTAAGGGGTGTAGCCACTAAAGATATTCTGGAGGCAGCTACTTGGAGTTCATTGCACACTTTTTCTAAACATTATCATCTCCCTCTTTACTCCAAGTCTAGGGCTGGGTTTGCCACTGCAGTTTTACAGGGCATGTTAGCAGCTCCCAATGCTTTGTGATTTTACCAACCTCCCTTTACTTTTGCTTTGGGATTCTACCCACAGGTTATGACTGCAGCAATGTGAGATGAAGAACATAGTACAGTTTTGTACCTACCATAAATGTAGATGTTCGAAGATCCACATTGCTGCAGTCTAATTTACCCTCCCTCCTTCCCCACTATAGTTTGGGGTGGTTGTTTGGTTTGGGTTGTAAATACTGTTTGTACATGGGTGGCTGGATGTTTTTTCTGTTTTTTGGCTATGGCCTTTCCTTTTAGGGCCTTCTGACATCTGGGGCAAGAAAGACTGAGGATATGACGTCGGTCATGCGCTTTAGTACCACGGCGTACTTACGTCAGATCTGAGCGACCATGACCGACGCCAGCCTAACACTTTGGTATTCGGGCCGACCGAGGACAGCGGACTACCCACAGGTTATGACTGCAGCAATGTGGATCTTCGAACATCTACATTTATGGTAGGTACAAAACTGTACTTTACACCGCTTACCGAAGACAAGTCTAGCACAATCCAACCTGCGTTTAATGGTGCGCTTATTAAATCTAGCACAAAAGCGACACCCGACTACGTCGTGCTCAGGCCCCAAGCAAGGAATACAAAGAGAGTGGTAATCCCTATGAGGTATCTGTTTCCCACAAGAAATACAATTATTCACTTTTTCTGACATTCGGATTTAACTGAGGCAAGAAAAGACAAAACTATTCCAGCGGGTACTTAGCCCAACTTGGTCTTGGTCTGAAACTCAGAATACGAAAATTTCAGGGCCTTGCGGCACTCATAACGCTGCTTCTGCTTCGGACCATGCGGCAAGAAAGACTGAGGATATGGCGTCGGTCATGCGCTTTAGTACCACGGCGTACTGACGTCAGATCTGCGCGACCATGACCGACGCCAGCCTAACACTTTGGTATTCGGGCCGACCGAGGACAGTGGACTACCCACAGGTTATGACTGCAGCAATGTGAGATGAAGAACATCTGCCTGTTTCTGACTGCCTCAATGTCAGTTAGAGTTCCTTCTCCGGAACTGAGGATCGCCTTGAGCTCTTCCAGTTTGTCAGAACCAGAGACCTCCTGGGGTTGAGGCTTTATTGCTGGTTCCAAGTGGCAGGGTTCAACTTCGATCCTTTCAGAGCCTTCCATGCCCCTTGGTGCCATGGCATTCATAAGCTCGACCCTGGCTTCTGCTTTGGAGGTGGCTTCCTTGGTGTAGGGTGGAACCACGGTTCCAAAGGAGTCTATTTCAGTTCCGGGCTCCCATCCCTCTATGGGGGGTGGGGCTGTCTTTTGAATCATGGAGAAGGCTTTGTCCATTGTGGGCTCACAGTCCTTGCCATCCCAGTCGGGCGAAGTATCTTCTCTATCCCCTCGACTGGCATTTCCTCCAGCTTCCTCCCTGGCACAGAGTGCATATAAGCCTGAGAAGCGAACCACGAATAGAGATTTCCTCTTTGGATACTTCCCCAGACCATCCCATCGAGGATGTGCCTTCGAAGAAAAACTGCAAGAGGAAGCACTTGGACTCCACTGAAGAGTCTTTCACAGTGGATACCGATTTTGATGAAGGGAAAGGTTCTCCTCAGTCACCCCCTGATGATGTTTCCTTTAGGGACATCCTAGAAATCCTAAAGCAGAGGGGTGGTGGACTTCCCTTCAGCCTTCCTCAGAAGAATTAGTATACTTGGAGGCTTTTCATGTCCAGTCCTCTACCTCTTGGATCTGTCCACCCACTGACGAACTATTAAACTGATCACTCAGTGGGCCTGGAAAATTACTGACTCCATCGAGCCGATCCCCAAGAGACCTGACCGGATTTTGTCTGCCCCCAAGGACGAGCAACACTGGGCTAAGGGTATTCCTGTAGACACCATTATGATAACAGCAGCCACTAAAAAGGAACTGCAGAAGAAAGTTCTACTATCCATCCTCTAACAAGGAGTCTAGGACCATGGATAGGTTTGGGAGGCATGTATACGCTTCATCTATCTTCGCTCTCAGGTCCTTGAACTATATGGCACACTTCACTTGGTTGCAGAGAGATCTGATTAAAGAGCTTTTAGATACTCTCTCAGCAGCAGTTGCTTAAGGGGTCCAAGATAAGGTTACCTCTCAGCACACCACCTTTGAATTGATTTCCAATTCATCCACGAGGCTAATTGCTCGTGCAGCTGAAGGGAAGACAAGAGCAGAAGGTTCAGGCATAGCCATCAGGAGACATGCCTGGATGTGCTCTTGTGTGACTTTGCTGAGCCCTTTAAATCTTTGTTTATCAACACTCCGTTTGACAGTTCAGCCCTGTCTGGACCCAAGGTGAAAGACACACTATCCAGATGTGAGAAAGATGGGAAGACTCTTTCTGCCATGTGCGTACACTTTTCCACTCCTCAATGGCCCTACTGTAGGAAGCAGAGAAGTGGGAGGCTGTGATTCAAAAGGTCCCAAGGGCCTTTCCAGGACTCACATGACAAGGACTTCTTCCACGGCAGAGGGGAAGTAACAGTGGAAGATTCCGTTCAAGAGGCAGAAGTGTCCCACAGAACCAGGGGTCCCGAGATTCTCTGGTAACTCCTACCAGCACTCCTGAATGGAGGCCCATTTGCCTTCCTCTGGAGGCAGTTGGGGGACAATTATCCCTGCACCAATCTGCCTGGTTACAAATGACAATGGACAAATGGGTGCAGGGGATCATTACCAGAGGATACAACATTCCCCTTTTAATGAACCCAAAAACACAAAGACTCTCAGACATTCCACCCAGTCACAGGGAAGCGGCAGTCATAGAAATTCAAAAACTACTCGAAAAACTAGTCATCCAGTCAGCCCCACCAGACCAGAGAGGATTCAGAATCTACTCAAGATTCTTTTTAGTGCCCAAAAAACAGGGGACTGGAGACCCATTTTGGATCTCAGCCAGTTGAACAAATCAGTTCAACAAACCAAGTTCCGGATGGTCTCTTGGAAAAAGATGACTGGATGTGCTCAGTAGATCTTCAAAAAATGGACAAATGCTCCAGAAGATTCCTGTGCTTCCAGTTGGGAGCCAGTCACTATCAGTTCAGAGCACTCCCCTTCTCCCCTTTCGTCTAACCACAGCCCCAGGGTGTTCACCAAATGCATGGCAGTGGTAACAGGGCATATCAGACTGCTAGGGTTTTGAGTGTTTCCATATCTCGAATGCCTCCTCACCACTACCACCAGGCATCAACTCGTAAGGGCAAGAGATTACACCCTTTATCTTTGCACCACCTTAAGCATCACAATAAATGATGAAAAATCCCATCTAGAACCCACACAAAAGCTGGAATTTACTGGAGTTCTACTAAACACAGTCAAGGGAATTGCATCACTCCCATTAGGAAAGTTCCAAAAGATCAGATCATAAGGTAAACCACATCTTATTACTGTAGTTCCCATGGTCAGATATCACATGCAGATTCTTCAATGGCTTCTGACCTCCCAAAGGTCTTTACTAAATTAACTGATGTCTCAGTAGATTTTGGTCACCAATCATTGCAAACAAGACCTGTCTTGGTGTCTCCATTCCAACAAACTCCTGTCGGGCTGTCCATTTCTCCTTCCTCAGCCCCAAGCCATAGTGACCACGCTTGCTTCCCAGATTGAAGGGGGCATTATCTGGTAAGGACAGTCCCAAGGCACTTGGTCCCAAATGGAGGCAAATTTGCACATCAATATTCTAGAGATAAGGGTAGTGCTGTTAGCGCTGCAAGCATTTCAAAATGCCCTCCCTTTGGGAACAGTGGCAATACAGACAGACAACATGTCGGTAGTCTGGTACATCAACAAGGGGGAACCAAGTCTTATCCGCTTGTCGAGAAGCCCTCAGAGTCTGGCAGTGGGGGATTTCTTCCAACCACTTTCTAATGGCAGTGCATATTCCAGGGAGCTGTAGTGTGATAGCAGACAAATTGAGAAGAACTATTCTAATGCCTCATGAGTGGTCTCTCAATCCAGTCATGGCAGAAAAGATTTTCCACCAATGGAGCCAACCTTGCTATGACCTGTTTGTGTCCCCTCTGAACAACAAGTGCAGCAGTTAGTTTGCCCTAATCCTCCCTCCTGGGGAGTCGCACAGAGACACTCTTTTCCATGATTGGCCCTCCAGTCCTCTGTATGCCTTCCCCCCACACTCCTCTGATATGTCAAGACATCAAAGAAAACAATAATCCTCATTGCTCCATTCTGGCCTCGACAAGTCTAGTTTCCCTTCCTTTGGCCTCACCTTCTTCGGAAACCGTGGATTCTGGACCCAGCGCCAGACCTGCTATCTCATCCAGAGGGAATGGTTTATCTGAATCTCCAGCATCTTAAGCTCTCTGCGTGGCTTCTCCATTTCCCATGATTGCCAGGCATTCCTGTCTTAGTTTCCCAGTCTGCCAGATTGTTTTGGCCCACCATGAGCCTTCAGCCAGGAAACTGTACCATAACAAGTGGATACAATTTGCTAAATGGTCACTTGATAGTAATATTGACCCATATGCAGTGCCTATAGATAAAGTTTTAGATTTTCTGGCCTTTCTTTATCAGTCTGGCTCTTCACCGTCTGCCATCCGGGTACATCTTAATGCAATGTCTAGTTTCCATGTGGGTTCTGATGGCTCTTCACTTATGTCCCATAAACTCTGTAAGGCCTTTTTGAAAGGGACTTTAATGTTAAGGCCTCCTTTTAAAGTACCCATTTCTCCATGGGATTTACCTTTGGTTCTACAGTCTATTATTTATCCCCCTGTTGAGCCTTCAGCAGCTTGTGATTTAAAGTTCTTGACCTGGAAAACTTTGTTTTTAATAGCTATCGCTTCAGCCAGAAGAATATCAGAAATTCAAGCCTTGTCTTGCAAACCACCCTATTTAATATTTCATAAGGACAGGGTCTCACTCAGGATGAATTCATCCTTTTTGCCAAAGGTTGTTTGTTTCGGAGTCAGTTATTAACCTAACCTTGCATCTACCAGTCTTTTTCACCAATTTCTGAGTAAGGGAGAGTACTGTCTACACTTAGATGTTCACAGGTGATTACGTTTTAACCTTCATAGGATGAAGGATATCAGAAAATCTGACCAACTCTTTCTTGCCGTTTCCTCGCCTTTTCCTCACTTTCCTTAGGTAATCCATTGTCTAAGGTTACCTTAGCTAAATGGCTTGGGGTCTGTGACACCTTTATTTATCACTCAGAGACTTTACCCACCACGTCCTGTGAAAGCTCTTTCAACTATAGCTGTAGCATCTTCTGCAATTTTTCATGCTAGAGCTACTTTAGATGACATTTGTTCACCAGCTACTTAGTCATCTCCTCATACCTTTATCACTCATTACAAATTAGACCAGGTCTCAAGGGGACGTGCATCATTTGGTTTGATGGTGCTCAGGAATATTCTGTCCTGAGACCTCCCAAGATTCAGGTAACTAGGGACTCTGTCCCACAGTCAAGGATTGCGTAAAGATTGACAACATCAGATAAAGAAGTTATGTCTTGTAATGTTCCATCTGTGTTGTCAATCTTCACTAATCCTTGACATCCCCCCCTCCTTCCCCCTGCCTAAGACTGTTAGTGGACTGAATATTCCCAAAGACTGACTTCATATTAGGGGCACAGATTTGGTATCTTATTTGTTACTTCTTGTCGGTCTGTCACTATTATAGGCAACCTTGATCTGAGGTAATTCAAGAAGGAGCATTATGGGTAGAGCCTAGCTCGAGCGTTTGGGAGGAGTGAGCTGCAAAAATGTCTGAGTCGGTTCCAAGGCTCGGAACCAAGCCCCCACAGTCAAGGATTAGTGAAGATCGACAACACAGAACGATGTTCTTCATCTCACATTGCTGCAGTCCTTACACTTGGGTATACCGCTGTCCTCGGTCGGCCCGAATACCAAAGTATATGGCTGACGTCGGTCATGGCGCATTAAACTGACGCCAGGACGTCAGGGTATAAATGCGCATGACCGACGTCATATCTTCAGTCTTTTTTGCCGCGTGGTCCGATGCAGAAGCAACGTTGCGAGTGCAGGTTGGCGTCCTGAGATTTTCCGAAATAGGAGTTTCAGACCGAATCAAAGTTGGCTAAGTACCCCGTTGGGGAATATTTTGGTTTTTTCTTGCCTCAGTATTTTACCGGATGTCAGAAAAAGTAAATAACTGTATTTCTTGTGGGAAGCAGATACCACATAGGGATTACCATAACTTGTGTATACCTTGTTTAGGGCCTGAGCACGACGTTGTTGGGTGTCCCTCTTGTGCTAGGTTTAACAAACGTACTATTAAGAGAAGATTAGATTGTGCCAGGTTAGTCTTCGGGAAGCGGTGCAACTACAAAATGCCGTCGGATGCTCTGACGCCCGCTTCTTCGAAAAAGCGCAAGGACAAAGGGACTAGGCCTAGGTTAGAAGAACCGTCCGTCCCTGACGTCGGTTCTTTAGAAGGTTCGGTAGAGCCAGAGGTTCAGACAGAAATTTCTTTACAGTCCCAGGGAGAGACTTTACTATTGCAGGATGTGTCCTCTCAGGAGGTAGGCCAGGCTGAAGGGGCCTCTCAGGTAACTGTCCTCCCCTCTCTGCCTAAGGTAGTTAGGCCTTCCCCTACTGTTCCCAAGGCTTCTCCCAGAGGCAGGCCAGGTTTAGCTGGCACTCCTAGTACTTCAGGCCCTGTACACAAGAGACATATGCTTAGGATGGCAGAAGATTTAATTACTATGATTAGGGGTTCTATGCCCCCTCCTGAAAAGAGGCCTAGGGGGGAACCTGAAATTGGGGATTTAGAACAGGATTCTGATGCTTCAGTCTTGCTGAAGATGCAGGAGTTTTCCCCATATTCTGATTCTGAGGTGGATGACACTACTCCTTCTGCTTCTCCTCCTGAGGATTTTTCATTCTCAGAGACTTTACATTCCATGAGGGAGCATTTTAAATGGGAAGGTCAGGATTTCTCTGATTCCAGGAAAAGACTTAGGGAATTTTGTTTTACCCCAGCATAGGCCTTTAGCTATACCTCCTGTTCTTTCTGTGGTTGAAGATGTTTTTACAGAGGCTTCTCTTAATCCTGATTCTTTGCCTCCCGCTCCTGTTAAGCCGGACAGGTACTATAGGGTGCCTGAAGCTCATAAGTATCTTTTCAAGAGCCCTAGGGCGGACCCAGAGGTTGTTTCACAGGGACCTAAGGGGGTTAAGGCTTCTGTTGTTAAAAACCCGGTCCCTCTGGATAAAGAGGCAAGGGCCTTGGACAGATGGGGAAAGAAAGTTTATACTTCTTCCACTTTAGCCATGCGGGCTTTGAATTGTCAATTCCACATGCTTAGATACCAAAACTATCTTCTTTCACAATTAAAGTCTAAGGTAGATGCTCTGGCAGAAGGTATTGAATGTAAGGAGTTACAAGATCTAGTGCATGTTTCTGAACAGGTGGGAAAGCATTCCTTGCAATGTGGTTTTGATGCTGTGCAGGCCTCTTCGAGGGTGGCTGCCACCGGTTCTGTAATCATGAGCACGCCTGGCTTAGGGATCAGAATTTAGCTGAGCATGTTAAGGCAAGGATCTTGGATGCTCCTTTACAATCTGATGTGTTGTTTGGTTCTCCTGTTGAAGCAGTTTTAAAGAAAATGGAAGACAAAGCTAAGTCTATGCACACTGTTAAAGATTTTTTACAGGTTCAGCCTCCAAAGTTTAGTAGAAATTGGCCAACCAAGGGGTGGACATATCCTTCTTATGATTCCCAGTCTAGGGGTAGGCCTAGGCGTGGTAGGGGCAGAGCTCAGAGCTCTTTTAGATCTAGAATAGGGGGTTCACCTGCACAGTCTTCCGGTGAGGGCAGGGTTCAGCCCTTTCGTAGACAAACCCAATGACCTACCTTTTCAACTGCCAGAACCTTCCCGTCTGGCAGCACCTTTGGGAGGAAGACTGGCACTTTTCAAGGAAAACTGGAGTTTAATTACCCAAGACAGATGGGTATTGGATATCATTCACCACGGTTACAGGTTTTATTTCCATACCCTGCCCCCTTTCAAAGGCATGCCAGACATTCCTCCTCAACACAGACTAGAAGCTTACAGGCAAATTTCTCTGCTACTCCAGATGGGGGCCATACAACCAGTGCCTATGACAGAAAGGGGCCTAGGTTTTTATTCTCGCCTATTCCTAGTGCCAAAAAAGGGGAACACGTGGAGACCAATTCTGGATTTATCTATCCTCAGCACCTTTCTGGACATACCCAAGTTCAAGATGCTGACATTGCAACAGCTTTTACCTCTGCTGGGCAAGGATCACTGGATGGTAACTTTGGATCTCAAGGAGGCTTATCTTCATGTTCCTATCACACCAAGTTGCAGGAAGTATCTGCGTTTTCGAGCTGGAAATTCTCATTATCAGTTCTCTGCATTGCCCTTTGGCTTATCTACTGCGCCCAGAGTATTCACAAAAGTTCTAGCCCCAGTGATAGCTTTCTTCAGATTGAGAGGAATACAGATTTACCCTTATTTGGACGATTGCCTGATTCTGGCTCAAGGGAAGGACGAGCTTCTTCAGCATTTGAAATATGTGATAGCAGTGCTAAGATGCCTGGGGTATTCTGTGAACGAAACAAAGTCCAGTCTAGTACCCTCTCAAGACATGTGCTTTCTGGGTGTGAGACTGAATACAGCAACCCAGATGGCTTTTTTGACCCCGGACAAACAAAAGAATCTCACACTTTACTTCCAACAACTATCACATCAGTCCGGGCTGACTGCAAGGACAGTCCTTCAAGCCTTAGGGTTCATGGCATCTTGTATTCTGGTGCTTCCCAATGCCAAACTGCATATGAGGAAGCTACAATGGTATCTCAAAATCTATGGACACAGCACTGCCAGGATCTGGACACTGTCATTCAAATAATACCTTGCATCCAAAAGGAATTTTTGTGGTGGGCTCAGCAATGTCACCTAAACAAGGGACTTTCTGTGACCCGGCCAGAGGCGAGTCAGATTCTAACAACAGATGCCTCGGACAAAGCTTGGGGAGCTCATCTCGATGGAAAGTGGATACAGGACAAGTGGCCTGTCAGACTGCAGCATCTACATATCAACTTGAAGGAAATGTTGGCAGTCCAGTTTGCATTAATGGCCTTCAAGGATTTACTTCTCCCAGGACAGGTGCTGATTCTAACAGACAACACAACAGTCATGTGGTACATCAACAAACAAGGGGGAACACATTCTTACCCTCTATGCAGACAAGCAATGATTTTGTGGGACACTGCTCTCAGTTTACAACTAAATCTTCAAGCAAGGTTTCTGCCGGGAGTACAGAACTCCTTAGCAGATGTGTTAAGCAGGCAAATCATGGATCCCCACGAGTGGCAACTGGATCTTCATGTATTTCAGCAATTGACAGTGTCATGGGGAACTCCAGACATAGATCTGTTCGCTTCTCCTCTAAACCACCAGCTGCCAAAGTATTGCACAAAAAGGATTCATCACGCAGCTTGGAAAGTGGATGCTCTTTCTTTCAGTTGGAAAAATCTCCATGTGTATGCCTTTCCGCCTCTTCCTCTCCTCCTAAAGGTACTTCTAAAGGTCAGACAGGACAAACCAAGAATGATCCTGATAGCTCCAGATTGGCTTTGACAACACTGGTACCCATTACTGAGAAGTCTGGTAAGGAAACCACCTTGGACCTTGCCTTTGATTCCACACCTGTTGTCCCAAAAGGAAGGCCATCTACTCAACATCAAGCTTCTCTCTCTTCATCTCACAGCATGGCATATCCTGTTTTGAACCATAGCAGGGCTCAACTTCCTCAACAAGTTTTGAATGTGATTATGGAAGCTAGAAGACCTAGTACAAGGAAAGTGTATGCAGACAAATGGAAGAGATTTGTGTTTTGGAGTGCAGCAAAGGATTTGGATGTTTCTGAGCCTAATTTGACGGTGGCTCTTCAATATCTTACTGAATTATTGGACAAAGGTTTGTCCTTCTCTTCCATTAAGATTCATGCTGCAGCAATTTCAGCTCACTACGACTGTGATCCACCATTGTTTTCTTATCCTTTGTTCAAGCAATTTCTTAGAGGGGCAAAGAACATAAGACCCCCACGTAGAGCTCCTACTCCTGCTTGGGACCTCAATTATGTGTTAGAAAAACTCACTCTACAACCTTTTGAGCCTGCAGCTACTGCTGAGTTGAAATATTTGTCATGGAAGACTGCTTTTTTGTTGGCCATTACCTCTGCAAGAAGGGTTTCTGAATTGCAGGCCCTCATGGCGGTTGAGCCTTTCTTGATTTTCCATAAGGATAGGGTATCTTTACGTACTAACCCTTCCTTTATGCCTAAGGTGGTTTCAAGTGTGTCTTTAAACCAAACTATACATTTACCCACTTTTATGCAGACCCCCAAAACAAGGGGAAAAGATTTTGCATACTTTAGATGTGCACAGGCAGTTACGCTATTACTTAAACAGAACTAAGGATTTCAGGCAGTCCCAGCAGTTGTTTGTTTCTTTTGCTTTGTGTTCTCAGGGCAAGCCTGTGTCAAAACAAACTATTTCCAAGTGGATTGGGTTTTGCATTGCTTTTGTTATTCCCATCATGGCAAGGAGATTCCAACAGGGATTAGACCTCATTCCACTAGGGCTACTGCCACTTCTACAGCCTTTCTAAGGGGTGGCAACTAAGGATATTTTGGAGGCAGCTACTTGGAGTTCAGTACATACTTTCTCTAAGCATTACCACCTTCCTCTCTACTCTAAATCTAGGGCTGGTTTTGCCACTGCTATTTTACAGGGCATTTTGGCAGCTCCTGCTTCTATGATTTGCCATCCTCCCTTACCTCTGCTTTGGGAATCTACCCAAGTGTAAGGACTGCAGCAATGTGAGATGAAGAACATAGTACAGTTTTGTACCTACCATAAATGTAGATGTTCGAAGATCCACATTGCTGCAGTCCAATTAACCCTCCCTCCTTCCCCTCTGTGTTTAGGGGTGGTTGTGTGGATAGGTTTGTTCCCTAGTATATTTGTAAAAAGTTGTACATAGTTTGGGTGCAGGGGTGTTTAGTGTTTGGTGGTTTTTTGATTTTACCCTGCTTAGGGTCTTCTGACATCTGGGGCAAGAAAAGACTGAAGATATGACGTCGGTCATGCTCATTTATACCCTGACGTCCTGGCGTCAGTTTAATGCGCCATGACCGGCGTCAGCCATATACTTTGGTATTCGGGCCGACCGAGGACAGCGGTATACCCAAGTGTAAGGACTGCAGCAATGTGGATCTTCGAACATCTACATTTATGGTAGGTACAAAACTGTACTTTATGGAAAGGCTATGGAAAGGCATAACTTTTTTCTGCCCTCTTATTGTGCGATACACACGGCACTCTGTCAAGAGGTGATAATTGAGAGACATATGCAGGCAGCACTTTCTTACTGAAAATTTTTAAGTGTCAGTTGTCAATTCTGACAGAACAAGTAAATTTCTGACAGTAACCAACAAAAGTTGTAGGTTTCTCTAGAACATAAACAACAAACGGAAGCTTTAACATCAATGCTGTTGTCTACAAATGGGTTATAAGAGGAGAAAGTTGTAACCTAACCTTCCATGTGAGTTGCATAAAAAGCAGCAGCATGACGGTGGCAGCATTGATTAATACCACTGTATAAAATTAATGTAACTTCTCTCACAAATCAGGACATTGCCGACCAATCTGTAATTTGAACAAGTCTCCCCATAACACACACTTGACTATGTGACACCTAATGTAGAAACAAGCATGCCACAATCTCTGCAATATTAACAAAATTAACAAAGCAGTTCAGAAGCACAACTTCACCATTTAAAGCTCTGGTACACATCAGAAATTAATAAAGATCCAACAGAGACAGTGTACGACTTGCTTAAACGAGACCACACAAGCTGACCAACGATAGTCATTCAAACACAAAAAATGCACCATACACTGAAAGTTGAAACTGAAAAATGTACTGTTTAATGATAAATTTTTCCATTTTCAATAGAAAACAGTACATTTTCTTTTCCACAGCTCAGTGAAAGACAAGTCGTCGACCAGGACTCAGGAATGTGGAAGTACAAGCAAGCCAGGAAACATAGGAGAAAAAATAAGAGAAATAAAAGAAAAAAACTTGACAGCTAACAGGCATGCCTGCAAGCAACAGTGCAGAAAATGTCTTCAGTAACAATCTTTCAATGATTGACATGGTATGGGTGCCTATGTAGTTTCAGCAACAGCATTATTTTAAGTGAGGTCTGTCTGATGGATTGCTTAACTAACTAGGGGGGGAGGTTGTCAGGGCTTGCGAGCATGCGACAAGGAGCTACACATCTATACCCGGGCTCTGTTAAGGCGCTGATGCCACAGTATTGCTTAACCTGCTTTTAAATTACCACATTAGAGATCAGTAAGTATGTGCGGCAAAATGTATGCCTGCGTATAGCTGAAATGGGGCGGCGTGTGCCCATGCTTAAGTCCGCCACTGTATTAAATGCCATGTTATCATACCCTAATTTTCAAGTCAAACTTAGTTTGGGAACACTGTATATGACTCATGTCATCTGTATGGCAAAATCTTAGCTGGTCTTTATTAAGGCCTTAAATTAGCCGTCCTCAGTACATTGACCATTGTTAGGCTCAGATCTTGGCAAGAATTGGCTAGCATGGATCATCCTGATGTTACCAGACAATCAGAGTAGGAAACCATTCTATAGTTCTTTTGAATCATTCTTTGCATACTGCAAGGTAAGAGCTGTCCATGCCAAAGAAATGTGCGAGGGCATTCTGTCTCATGGATTTGTTTGTGCTAAAGCATGGTTTAAAGAGTAGAAATCTATGTGGGATTAGTAGAAGTGCAATAACTTGCACACTGACTTATGGCAATTGTTGGAAGCTAAGAAATATCCATACTGGACTTGCAAAGAAAACCAAAGCTTTGGGACTTCATAAGTTTTGGCAGTAACATAAAAAAGCTAGCCAGATGGACTAAGTTTACACAAGTCATTAACTTGTTAATCAGTGGAAACACACATGTGGTCCTAAGGAAATGGCCAATACCTTTGCTGCTTACTCACATTTATTGGAGACTTTGTTCATTCTAACCCTAAGACCAAGCAAAATCAGCTTTCAAAGAAAGCTAAGAAGGCAGTTAGAGAAGGGCTCATGCTTCTCTGTATCACTAAAGGTCGCTTCAGTAGATTCTGACAAGCACAGCTCCAGAACACTCAGGTCTTCCTTGGCATTATTATTATCACCAGCCATTCCACACCACCCTCTAATGTGTATTGAGGGCTCTTTCAGGTTAGGATCTCCCCACGGTTCCTTCATTCACTAAGCAGCAGAAGGCACTACTGCATTGTGAGACAGGATCTGGTGCATCTCCATGTCCACTACTGTATTTCAGAATTCATTGCGGGTCTGTACTTGAAAGAATCTGTTAGTGCAAGCCGTGTTATGTACAGGTGACATTTGTTTTTCAGCTTTAAGCCTGTTACTACAGGTTTAGATTATGTTCCACTCCTAGTAATCCAGTGCAGTTTTCTATAAAATAAATAAATGAAAAATAAAATAAATGGTATGCATTGTAATGGGTACCAAAAGTCAAAGCAGAATGGTAGCAAAGTATTCTTTTACTAATCTTGGCTGATAATCTGCTTTTTTTTAATTACAACATCATTTTAAGTCATAGAGGCAGTGGGATAGTTGATAGTACTGATGATAGTGGGAGGTCATCTTATTGCTGCAGTGATGGAATACCTGCGTTTTTTACCAGGGTCCTGGGTTTGAGAATGACACCCAACACATTGGAAGATAGATGGTGCGGGAATAAGATGAATTAATATTTTTCTTTCAATGGAGACTGTTGGGAAACCCATAACTGATGTAGGATTGTCTTTGACTAGAAGCAGGTAGAAGTAGCTTTTTCATCAGCATATACAATGTTTTTCTGAACTTCAGTAGAGTGGTTTATGAAGACTTCCACTAAAGTCTTCATAACGAGATTTTGCATTAACAGTTGGACACCAATGAGCATAAGGCTTAAACAGTAATAAGACAGGAGAATGCATGAGTGCACTCCAGACAGACCATGATTGACTAGAGGCATGGATACTGGAGAGACCAGGTGGCGGAGAATGGGAGTGGGAGACGGATGCCAGCTTGCCCATTCTGGGAAGTGCCTAGGGCTCACTGCAGTCGAAGGTTGCCACAGAGTGGCAGGATCTCAGGCTCATTCCCTGGCAGCAGTATGATACTGCACCAGCAACCTTGATCTCCTCTCTTTCTTCTGACATCAGTCAGGTTGAACCCAAAGGAGGCTAAGGTGGGTCCAGCAGACCAGATGAAGTAGGATAGGAGCTGGTGGTAGATGATGGTCAGCTTGTGGGAAGGTAGGCGAGGGAGAAAGAGTGAGACATGAGACAGAAATGCTGCTACCTCAAAGGTTTTCTCACAACTGTCCAAGCCCCTTTAATCACATGGCTCATATCTCTACAGATGCATATTCTTAGAGGTATACTTCACCCCCTTGTATTGTAAGAAAAAGACTTGAATTGTACATGTATATCATCATACAGTTTGTAAACGTGAAATCAAGCATTAACCTTTGGGCTTTTTTATATTTATAAATGTCATTTACAATTATTTACAGTATTTTTATGAGTCGTGGGAAAATACACATGAAACCCTTTGGATGAAATGCTCAGTAACTATAATATTATATACATGTCACGGAATCTAATATTATGTACATTCTGAATGCTTTTTTTGACAAATTACCAATAAACGTGGGTGAGAATTCACCACTCCTAGTAGCAGAACTGAAAGACCGTTCAAGGCATTTCTGAAGTTTCAGCTTTCTGATTAGCTAAGGACATCTTCAGGAATCTGTGGCATGTCAGACATTTCTGGCATGAAATTCTCTGCCCAAATAATCTTGATTGCATTTATCACAGCAGATGCCACAGTTTACTTCAGTTGTCCTACTTCGGAATACTTTGAGAGCAATAATCAATATTCAATAGACAATGGAAATTATTGTCCTGAAACAAGTTAGCTCCTACTTTTAGCCAGGGTAAAGCTGAATTTAATGTAGTATCAGTTATTCCTACTGGTATTGATTTTTACATGCTACACAGTGAACAGTTTTACACCATTTGCTCTCTCTGTGCAGTCATATTAGATCATTAGTCTAAAGGTTTTTCCTTGCACTTAATTTTGCACAAGTTAGACTTCTGTATTTTAGAAACATTTAATTTCTCAGTTTTAATGATGATATAACTTTTTCCACTTGAAACTGTATATCCTGAATGCATGCTATTTTCTCTCTGAAGATGTGGTACGTACAAATCAATGGATGGTGATCCTTTGGATTATCTGGCTCTCCAGGTATTGTTACTTCTCTTAGCAGCTCCATTTGTCTTCGGTTGTGGAATTTCTCTCATAATCCACAGAACTTCCATATCTTCATCCATCTATGCTGCATATAGCATGTCAGCAGTAGGTATCCGTCTACCTGATGTGTGCTGTCCTTCTGCATCATATTTATAAAGTGGTAACACTTTTTGCAGTGGCTTCCTGAGGGTGCTTTACAAAAATGTTTGGTCAGTCTCCACTCCAGTATGTCTCCCATACACACAGTCATGCAATTTCTGATATATATCAGTTTCTGGCAGATGCTATGTCTGTCTGTCTTGTTTTTGTGTATTTGTCAAAGCTCTTGATACAAAAGTAACAGAGCTGCCCTCTTACAGTAACACTGTTCCTAGCCCTTTTTGGTTCTCGTTCACTTGAAACATCATAAGTAATACCGTGCCCAAATTAAGTATAACTGCAGTAGTTCTCCTTAGTATATAAACAAGTCAAAAGGAGGAATAACAAAAACCATAAAGCAGAAAAACAAGCACTCAGATGGCCATAAACCCTGAACCACATTTATTCGATAAGCACCAAAACCTTAAACCACTCCACTAATGCTGAACACAACCAGTACATTTTCGTCTGTAACTTCGTCACATAATGCATCATGGTCCACTAATCACTCTTATAGTTTAGTTAATTAAAACTTTATTAGCTGTAATTATGCATGAAAAAGCCATAATCCTACACATACTTGATTATACAACTTAAAAACAATAAATAGTAAATCGTGTTCAATAAAATTTTTACAACAAATACAAAATAAAAATTCTAATAGTTGTTAATAGTGCTCAATAAGAATAAACATGTCCCTAATTAATAATAATTGATGCCATTAAAAATGATTGCACCACATATTACATATGCTTCTATTAACATGTACAAATATAAAATCTAGGGTGTTTGAAACATTAAAAATCATAAATAGATATTTCAAGTAAAAAATAAATAGATAGTTCAAGTGTAAAGTGCTTTGAAACTAATAATTGCTTTGATATATGTTAAAGCTTGGCAGCTCTTAATTTCAAAATGGGGGCCAGAGAGACCATTTCATTCATACCTGGCCACCTGTTAGCTTCAAGAAAAAGTTGCCAAAATTCTTCCCTATAGAATTAGCAGTGTCAGTCACTGCATTATTAACGACTTAATGTTCACCGTTGAGGAAGAAAAAAAGAGATACTTTGACTTGAGGATGCATGTAGATGAGAAAAGGAAACGCATTGTTAATAGGAAGAAAAGAAAGATGGAGAGAGACCTTAATGAATATGCAGCCAATATTCATTACCCTAAGCCGAAAAAAATACACAGGTTACCCTGGGGGGAGAAGGTGTTTAACAGAATGGACAGGGACAGACCACCAAATAGGAGAATAGAGGGTGGTTACAGACCTGATTTAAATATGGAAGACCCCTACAGGGAAGGGATAGAAGGACTAGATGACACGAGTGACCCTTTAAAGTATCCCCCCCTCAGAGGATCAGAGAGACTGAGGAACAAAGCCTCTGTAGATCATTATCAGGACAATGAGAGGGGGTGGAACAACAAACAGAGGAACAATGTTTTTTAAGGGATGTTTTATGTGAAGGTGATAACTCCTTTAACAACGGCAAAGCTTGTGAGGGTATGGAAAACATAGGGCCTAGTTTAACATAAGAAGGTTACACAATATTCAATGATAGTAGTTAGAAGTTACCAAAGAATTTTTTTAATTATTTTAATTATTGTTTTAGATCTGCTGAAGCAGTAATGCGAAAGCGCCTATCTGAGTTCTGGAATAAACAGTGGCTTTATTTTTATCTACTTGTCTTACATTGCCTTTGTTGGATTATATCTTTGGAGTAACAGCACCTGCTAACGCTTGGGTTGTGTCGTTTGTTTTATTGGATTATTAGTAATTTATTGATTGACTTAAGGATGTTCATTAGGAAAAAAGAATTTGGAGTTATTAATAAAAGATGCACAGAATACAGAGGGGAATTTAAAAAAAAAGAGTGTGTGGAACCCTCCACTACATTCTCAGTTAAAGAATTTAGAAAATATGTTAGAAAACAAATTAAGAGAAAAGGTTCTTACCAATAGGGCATGGTCAAAGTTAACAGTGGATGAAAGGTTGCTTTTGGACACTCTCCGTAACAATAGCTCTGGAGTAAGGGACTTCATTTGTCAGCAACCTTTGGGTCTTGGATCCGACATCGGATCTGAGCCGGCAACTTATTATACAGCTATGGATCCGAGGTCCTAGCTCCTCCCCTCACCCATATTCCCCTGCCAACCCCAAATGACCTCAGATCTAGTTTGCCGCTCTTAAGTGTGTCAGCTGGATTTTGAGCTCCTGGCAATTTTTTTCAGATAAGTGATTTTTTTGGTCTAATCAGCCTACTTTTTCAGTTTAATCAATGTGTGTGTGTTAGGGTTTCCCTTTAGTTAGTTAATTTTTAATTTTTAGTGTATTACCCTCCCCTCGCTGGTCGTTAGTGTGTGCCTATGTGTGCTAGCGTTTGGGGCCTAGTGTGTTTGTGTAGCTTTCATTTAGTTTTGGGTATGTCAGAGGCGCCAAAACCTATTTTTTCTAAGTGCACCGAGTGTGGCCATAAGCTCTCTCCGGCAGATGGCCACACTGGTTGAACATCTATCCTCGGGCTGTACCATTTGTGCAGCGTTCAACCCCAGGGCACTGAAGGAGTGGAGGTCAAACCTAATCCTGGCGGGACTTCTGCCCCTGGATTCGGCTTCGGCCTCCGCTACTCCCGTGGCACCTCCTCAGCCTGTGGTGGTGGCCACTACTCCTGCCCCCCTTCCCCCGGCCGGGATTCAAACTCCTACTAAAGCGCCGGAGGACAGGGAGGCCAGGAGGGAGAAACGGAGGGAGAAGCACCACAAGTGGCGGGCCGAGGCCTCCGCTTCGGCCCCCCCAGCTAAGTGGGCTTCTCCCTCCTCCTCAGCTCCGATCCCCTTGCTTCTCTTTGGGACCCGAGGAGGAGGAGACCCGATCTCCGTTGAGGTCATCAAGGCAACATTCCAGGCCTGCCTCGGTGGCCTCTTCGAGATCCACTTACAGCCTGTCTGATGCAGACTTGGACCGAATGATGAGAAGGTTCATCCAGGCCCAGCTGCAGATGGGAGTGCTCTTGCCTCCCCCCCTTCGGGTGGGAGCTCGACACCTTTCTTTGTTCCGATAGCTCCTTCTCTGACCCGCTTCCCGGGTCTGGAGCGCTCGGAGCCGGGCAACGTCTGAGCCAGGGGTGGGTCGGCACCGACAGTGCTGGGTACTTTGGATCTGACCCTGCCCTCGAGTCTGTCGGTTCCATCATCGGATCCGACCTCTTGGAGCCGAGGGATTCAGTGTACCTTCAGTTCCGTCCAGGTCGGAGCACACTGGTCCCTCAGATCCAACAGTCTCGGCGCCAGTTCCGATCCCTTCATCGGATCCAAGTGGGAGTCGGCTTTCAGAGCCCAGGGAGAGCGGATCCCCCTCGGCCTTCGATGCAGTAGAGAGGGCTCTGTCGAGAGCATCCGGACCCCCGGCCCTTGTCTCGGCTCCACCCTGCACTCCTTCTCTGCTGGATCAGGCTTCCATCACCTGGCCACAGGGACAGCCTGCTTCGATGTCCCAGGTTGTTCCATTGGAACAGGATATTGCTGGTAAGACCTCCTCGGACAGCCCCCCCGAGGAAGTGCCTCGCAAGCACAAGTGTAAGAGGAGGCACTTGGACTCTCCCGAGTCCTTAACAGAGGACACGGACTTGGATGAAGGGAAAGGCTCCCCAAGGTCACCCCCTGAGGATGTCTCCTTTGGAGACATCATGGAAATGCTCAGGATCAGGGGGGGGTGGTCTGCCCCCAAGGCTTCCTCCGACGAGTCCGTGTTCCTGGAGGCATTTGAAGCAGGCCCGTCTACCTCTTGGGTGTCCCCTCCGGCCGACCCCCTGGTGGACCTTATCACCACCAGGGCGTGGAAGGAGCCGGACACTGTGGAGCCGGTCCCTAAACACCTGGATAGGATTTTGAGCCCCCCCGCAGACTGGTCCCACTGGAGCAAGGGTCCCCCCATAGATGCCATGTTGATGGCTGCAGCCACTAAGAGGGAACTAGCTCAGGAGAGCCCCTCGGTCCATCCACCGAGCAAGGAGTCCCGCTCAATGGATCACCTTGGGAAGCAAGTATTTAGTTCAGCGACCTTCTCAGTAAGGTCTCTGAACTACATGGCACGTGTCATCAGGATGCAGCGGGATCTTATTAAAGAATACGCTGCTTCCCCCCCATAGTCCATGTCGACGGAGGACAAGCAGTTGTACTCCACTCGTATGGTCACTCTAAGATCTATTTCCAATACCTCTATGCGGATGTTGTCCCACGCCACTGAGGGAGCCGCTAGAGCTAGTGGAGCGGGCCTAGTTATGAGATTGTGACTTCGCGGAGCCCTTTAAGGCGTGATGGTTCTGCCTTGTTCGGCAAGACCGTTCGCGAGACACTTGTCCAGAGCGAGTAGGACGGGAAGACATCTGCTGGAGTCCGCTTCTCTGCTCCCCAGAGGTCCTTCTCAAAGAACCAAAAGGGACAGAAGAAGAAGATGTGGTTCTGGAAATCGCAACATTCCCAACCCGCTCCGGACAGCCATTCCTTCCGTAGCAGAGGAGGACAGGGAGGACGCCGCCCTAGAGGCAGAGGGGCCCCAAAAAACTTTGGGTCCAGAGAATCTTTCTCTGATCAGCCCACGCAACAGCCCTGAAGGGTTGCCCGACTGCTCCACTCTGGAGGCAGTCGGGGGGGGGGCGCTTCTCGAAGTATCTGGCGGCATGGGAGTCCATCACGTCAGACCGCTGGGTGCTTCGGATCATACCCAGAGGTTGCAAAATCCCAATGCAACATGTCCCCATACTCAGGAACCTCCCCGATGTACTACCCGATAAGAGGGAGGCTGCAGCCGCAGAAATCCAGCAGCTGCTAAGAAAAAGAGCTATCCAGTCCCCCCAGACCAGCTCGGATTAGGGTTTTACTCCAGGTTCTTTCTGGTGCCAAAAAAGATGGGGGACTTGAGACCAATCCTAGACCTTTCCCTCTTGAACCTGTCGGTAACCAAGGAAAAATTCCAAATGGTCACTCTTCAATCCATTCTCCCCCTCTTGCGGGAGAATGACTGGATGTGCTCAATAGACCTCTAGGATGTGTACTACCACATTCTAATGGACAGATGATCCAGGAGGTTTCTCCACATCCGGCTGGGAGCCAGCCACTATCAGTTCAGGGTCCTTCCCTTTGGCCTCACCACAGCCCCCAGGGTGTTCACCAAAGTTTTAGCAGTGATAGCGGCCCACCTGAGAGTCCAGGGAATGCAGGTCTTCCCGTACCTGGACGACTGGCTCCTGACCTCCCCAACAAGGCATCTTCTCTGCTCAGCCAGAGACTATTTTCTCCGCCTAGCCCCCCCAGTTAGGCATCACAATCAATACGGACAAATCCTCCCTTGCTCCGACACAAGTGATAGAGTTCATAGGGGCCAGATTGGATACCAGAAGTCTGCGAGCCTACCTGACTTCGGAGCGACTACAGAATCGGAGTCTTCATGTGTGGACCATCCTCCAATCAGAAGCTCCACTGGCGGAATTGGTCCTGAGGGCGCTGGGCTCCATGGCGATGGCAATAACGCTTCTTCCATGTGCTCGCCTAAATATGAGGGTACTTCAGTGGACCTTCCAAGTGCAATGGTCCTTCCAATTTCTTCCTCTCTGCCACCCTATCTCAATCAGCAAGGCTTGCAGGAGGGCCCTGCTATGGTGGCTCCAGTCTCCAGACCTCCATATAGGCCGGCCCTTCTGCACTCCTCCCCCTCTCGCCATGATGACCACGGACGCCTCTCGCCTCGAGTGGGGGGGGGGCATTGCTCAGGCAGAACAGTCCAAGGCATGTGGAACGACACAGAGATCTCCCTGCATATCAATGTTCTGGAGATGAGAGCGGTGCTGTTAGCGTTGCAAGCACTTCAGAACCTTCTCCCCGTAGGAACTATTGCGATACAGACAGACAACATGTCAGTTGTTTGGTACATTAACAAACGGGGGAACCAGGTCCTACCCTCTCTGCTGAGAGGCCATGAGGGTGTGGGAATGGGCGATCTCCACCAACCGCTTTCTGATCGCAACGCACATTCCGGGATGGACCAATATTCTGGCGGACAAACTCAGCCACAGCATTCTTTCCCCTTACGAGTGGTCTCTCAACTTCCAAGTAGCGAAGCGGATATTTGCAAAATGGGGGCAACCCTGCTGCGATCTCTTTGCCTCTCCCTCAAATACGAAATGCGACAGCTTCTTCGCTCTGATTCCCCCACCAGGGGAAGCCCCGAGAGACACTGTGGTGCATGCTTGGCCGCCCGGTCTACTTTATGCCTATCCTCCTCTACCCTTGATGCTAAAGCTCTTACAGAAAGCCTCGCGGCTGGGGAGCAGAATGATCCTCATTGCCCCATTCTGGCCTCGGCAAACTTGGTTCCCTTACCTGTGGTCTCACTTGGTGAATCCTCCCTGGATTCTGGATCCCAGCCCGGATCTAATATCCCATCCATCAGGCTTACCGACCCCGAATCTAGACAACCTGAAGCTGGCAGCTTGGCTGCTCCAGTTCCACAGTTAATCAGGACTCCCGGTATCTCTTCACCAGTCAAAGCCATCTTGGTGGCAGCGCACAAACCTTCCACCAGGAAAGTTTACCGCAGTAAATGGAAGCGCTTTTCCATCTGGGCGGTACATCATAATTTGGACCCCTTCACTGCCCCTTTAACATCCGTGTTGGACTTCCTCACCGGACTCTTTCAGCAAGGAGCCAGTTGTTCGACAGTCAAGGTACAATTGGCAGCCATCTCACATTACCATGTGGGACATGAGACAGGTCCTTTGATCTCAGCTAAACTATGCAAAACCTTCTTCAAGGGTACTTTTCTGCTCAGGCCCCCTATTAAAGAAGCCGTACCCCCTTGGGACCTATCTCTAGTCCTTCAAGCCTCGACTGCTTTCCCTTTTGAACCAGCTGCCTCGGCCGAACTTAAATATCTGTCCTGGAAAACAGCATTCCTGGTAGCCATCACTTCAGCGAAGAGAGTTTCGGAACTTCAAGCCCTTTCCGTGAAACCTCCTTACTTGGTTTTTCATCAGGATAGAGTGTACCTCAGGACCAATCCCTCCTTCCTACCCAAGGTGGCCTCAGAAACCAATATCAATCAGTCCATCAACCTACCAGTTTTCTTCCCTAAATATCAAAATAAAGGAGAGTATAAGCCGCATTCTTTAGACGTGCACAGGCAGCTGCATTTCTATATTCATAGGACTGCTGGTCACTAACAATCCAATCAGTTGTTCATCTCCTTTGCCAAATTCAGTTTGAGTAAAGCCGTCTCGAAGGTCACTTTGTCACGCTGGATTTCCCAGTGTATTCTTCTAGCTTATGAAGCTTCTGGGAGGCTCGCACCTCAGGGAGCCAGTGCACATTCCACTCGCTCCATCTCTACTTCTGCTGCCTTTAAATCTAGAGTTCCCTTGGATGATATTTGCTCGGCGGCCACTTGGGCCTCATCTCACACCTTTATCAACCACTACAAACTGGACGTCATTTCCAGAGGGAGAGCATCCTTTGGCTCCGCAGTGCTCCGGAACATCCTTCCATGATGGCCGCCCAAGATTCAGGTAGCTGGGGACTCTGTCCCAAAGGTTGCTGACAAATGAAGTCCCTACTCCAGATTAAGAAGTTATGTACTCACCATAACGTTCCATCTGAGTAGGTGGCTTCATTTGTCTGCAACCATCCCCCCCTCCTTCCCCCTGGCCTTCAGAAGAGTTAGTACGTTTTGTATTATCCTGCCTTTTCCTGTTAGGACACCTTTCCAGGTATCTGTAGGAGGGCAAACTTGATCTGAGGTCATTTGGGGTTGGCAGGGGATTATGGGTGAGGGGAGGAGCTAGGAGCTCGGATCCATAGCTGTATAATAAGTTGCCGGCTCGGATCCGATGTCGGATCCAAGACCCAAAGGTTGCAGACAAATGAAGCTACCTACTCAGATGGAACTTTATGGTGAGTACATAACTTCTTATTTTGTTAGGGTAATGAAACCGGACAAGGGTGGTGGAACGGTTTTAATGGATTCCACCATTTATGAAAGTAAAATGATGGACCATTTACTTGATACTACTAAATATTCTAAGGTCTCTTTGAACTAAATAAATATTGATTACAGAACGGTATATGTAGCTTTCAACGATTTAGTACTGGAAGGGTGTATTGACACAGATACCTTTAGGTTCTTATATAACAGTGAACCTAGAGAGTACCTGTTATATTTGGAATTCCAAAGGTACATAAAGACCTTAACAACCCACCATTGAGACCTATTGTGCCTGCCACTCAGTCTGTAACAGCTTTTATTGGTAAATATCTGGATGTGAAACTTAAAGTTTCCACCACTGCTTTAAATGTACGGAAAGATTCATGGGACTTCTTAGAAGTATAAAAAAAGATTTAGTTAAGAACAATATGATTTTCATTACTATTCATGTTGTGGATCTTTTCACTTCTATACGACATAAAGAAAGACTTGAATTTTTAGAAGAAATTTCGAGAAGTACTAAATAGCTTAGTGAGAGAGATATATGTAATTCTGGTGTTGATGGAAATTGTCCTCAACTATAATTTTATTTATTTTGAAGGAGAATTTTTTAGACATCTGAAAGGTGTAGCAATGGGAGCCACGTGTGCCCCTACCTTTGCTAACCTTGTGCTCTCTTGTTGGGAAAACAAATTTGTTTTTAACTCCAAATACAAAGGCTGTTGGTCACTTTACAAGTGATTTTTGGACGATATTTGTCTTTTCTGGGTTGTAGGTGAAGACAAATTTGGAGAATTTTTGAATATATATCCAACAGTATTGAATTTTTAAAATTCGTTTACAAAATAGGTTACGGATACATCGATTATTTAGATGTTAGTATATCAGTGGATAACATGAACAATACATTTACATCTAAGGTATACAGAAAAGACACATTGTAATTCCTTTCTGTACTACAAGAGTGCACACCCATACTTTCAAAAAAAGGGTATTGTGAAAGGACAATACGTGAGGGGTAGTAGGATGACCTCACAGGACATTGATTTTTTTGGAAGAAAGTGAATTAAGAGTCATGTTTCTAGAAAGGGGATATCCTGAAACAGTATTAAAAGAAATGTTTAAAGAGGTCCTAGAACACAGAAAAGATAGATTTGCACCAATTTTGGGCAAGGATGATGTAGTAGAAGGGAACCATGTTTTGAATAACTCAAAAGAAAGTTTTGAAAATACCTTTGTATTGGATTATAGTGGGGATGCCAACATAATAGATTTAATTAAGGAAGAGCGAGACAGATGTAGTGAACTTTCGGATTTGAACTGTGCCTTCAAGAAACCCTTAAAATTTGTGGTTAGGAAAGGGAAGTGTATCAAGAACATTTTAGAAGGCAAGAGTAGTTGCAGGATGAATAGAAAAGTGGGGACATACAATGTGGTTCCTGTCCACAATGTCCGTATATAGCTAACACTTCTGAGATTTACATCCCTAGTAGAAACAAGCTTATTACATCAAAGGTGTGTTCTGACTATGAATCTAAAGGCTTAGTGCACATTGCAATATGCAATGAATGTGAAGGATTTTATGTCGGTAAGACAGAAAGATGCATAAAAAGAAGAATTTACAAACATGTGAAATAAGGAAGAACAGCAATAAGACTGCATTATATATAAGCACACTCAAGGATGTAACAAAGCTACCTTTGTTTTTTTTGTATTAGAGGTAGTACAGGTGGACAAGAGAGGGGGGCCTTCGGAGACCAGACTAGAATATAGGGAAGTTTTTTGGCAACTTTTTCTTGATGCCAATAGGTGGCCAGGTATGAATGGAAATGGTCTCTCTGGACCCTGTTTTGAAATCAAGAGCTGCCAAGCTTCAACATATATCAAATCATTTATTAGTTTCAAAGCATTTTACACTTTTTTACTTGAAATATTTATTCATGATTTTTAATGTTCCAAACACCCTACATTTTATATTTTTATATTTTAATAGAAGCATATGTAATATGTGGTGCAATAATTTTTAACAGCATCAATTATTATTAATTAGGGACACGTTTATTCTTATTAAGATCTATTAACAACTATTAGAATTTTTATTTTGTATTTGTTGTAAAAATTTTATTGAACATGATTTACTTTTTATTGTTTTTAAGTTGTGTAATCAAGTGCGTATAGGATATGGCTTTTTCGTGCATAATTACAGCTAATTAAGTTTTAATTAACTAAACTATAAGAGTGAATGTTAAGTTGTCAATCTCGCCTTCATTCTTGCTTGATGGGTTGCTAAGCTCGAGTCACTTTTACCAGCTCGAGGCAGCCCCATATGCCATGATGCAAGGCGGTAAGTACAGATCATGGTTGCCGCTGATGAGGTCCTCCTTTTACCAGCTCCTGGTAAGTGATTTATACATTACTGTTTTTGCCCCTTTTTCTTCTTAAACTTTAAAATTAATAGTTTTAGTTCAGTTTTAGTCCCATTCTGACTAGAATTTCCCTGTCTCCTTTAAACTTTTAGTCAGACCTTCTCCCATCCCATCCCCCCCCTTGTTAGGGTGTGTGTGTGTTTATTGATAGGTTAGTCTTTCCTCTTGGGATATATAATATAATTTCTTGGACAGGTGTTGTGTGTGTGTATTTTTTACACCATGTCTAAAGAAAGGGTCTCAGGCTTTAAGAAGTGTGACTCGTGCTGTCAGAAGATGTCTCTGACAGACGGTCACACTTCTTGACTTTATTGCCTGGGGCCTCTTCACCTGCAGGACTCCTGTGCTATATGTCATTCTTTTAGCCAGAGAGTCCTGCAGGAGAGAAGAAATAAATTGATTTTGAGGGGGAGGGCTCTCCGGCTAAGTCGGCTCCATCTAAGACTTCTAAGTCTTCCAAGGCCCAGGCTTCTGTGTCCAAGCTTGTGGCCTCGACTCTTTCAGAGTTGAGATCGCCCGCTGGAGCCGATTCTGGATGGCTATCGGTGCCGATTTTGGTTCGACCACTTCGGTGTCGGTTCCGATCACCATGTGGCTCAGGCTTTGGTGTTGGCTCCGATGCATCGAAACTAACTGTCGGTGCCGATAAGTTGTCGGCTCCGACAGCTTCTATGGTTTCATCGGCTCCGATGGTTCCTTCGAGGAAGAGGTCTAGGTCCCTTCCTGAGCCGATACTCGGCTTCTCCTCTCCTCTCAGAACGGAGCCATCTCTTCAAGGTCATCCAGGCTTTCTGACCATGATTTAGAGAGAGTGGTCAGTAGATTATTAAAATCACAGGCACTGGCCCAAATGCTACATAGTCCGTCTCAACAGACGACTATTAGTCCACACCCCACTGCAGTTCCTCCTTCGACTCTACCCCAGAGTTTGGAGTTGGAGTCTTCGAATAGTTCTGCTACGGCTGAGGGACAGATACCCCTTCTGCTCCTTCAGCCTCTACTCTTATCTCCTCTTGAGACCTTCCTTAGAGGGATTCGTGGTCGGGCTTCCTGGTCTCCTCCGAGGGGTGAGTGGCATCGGACCCTTGTCCGACCCCACTCTTCCCCTTGGAGCCTCGGCTGGTGAGCTCGGCTCCGACATCTGCCTCGGAGCCTTCCCTTCGGTGGGTCCTGGAGTTCCTGGCTCTTGAACGGGTTCTCTCGGACCTCCCTAGGAGGGAGCCGAGGTGATGAAGAGTGTGCTGGCCACTGGACTCAGCCAGCAGTCTGTTCCCTTAGCTCCTCCCTCTATGGTGCCTGTTGACATCTCTGCCACTTCTCTTGCTCCCGGACCCAGAGATCCTCCGCCTCAGGTTTCCCCACTGGGAAGAACCCTCTTCCGAGGATTCTCCTGATTTGTCAGGAGATCCTCCGAAGAGGACCTGTAAGAGGAAACACGTAGACTCCCGAGTCTATCACTTCAGATACTGACTTAGATGAGTCAGAGGGATCCCCAAGATCCCCTCTGAGGATGTCTCCTTCTCAGACATCCTAGAACTCTTTAGACAGAGGGAAACTGGCCCACCAATAATCCCTCTGAGGATGAGTCAGTATACCTGGAGGCGTTTGGATCTCGGCCCTCCACCTCCTGGGTGTCTCCGCCCCTTATGCAGGTTATTGCTCGGGCTGCTCCTGACTCTGTAGAGCCAGTCCCTAGGAGGCCTTCTAAATTTATTACTGCCCGTCGACAAGCAATTCCTCACAAAGGTGTCCCCGCTGATGCCATGGTGGTGGCGGCTGCCACTAAGAAGGAACTTGCAGATCCTTCCGTACTCCATCCTCCTAATAAGGACTCTAGGACTATGGATAGGTATGGTAGCGGATGTTCTCTTCAGCGACCTTTGCTATGCCGCTGAACTACTTATGTCACTTCACCAGACTCCAGAGGATATCCTTAAGGAGCTAGGTGAAGTAGTACAGGATCCTACAGCTGCAGGGGCTCAAGAAAAATTGCTAGGAACCCTTAATTCTATTGCTAACTCCTCCATGACTGATATCATATGCTGCTGATGGAGCCGTAGGGCCCGCAGGTACAGGGGTGGCTCTTAGACGCCAAGCCTGGATCTTGCTCTGTATTGCAGATCCCTTTAAGGCGCCTTCACAAACTCTCCCTTTGATGGGTCAGCTTTGTTTGGCCCTCAAGTGAAGGAAGCGTTGACCAGGTGTGAGCAGGACGGCAAAACTCTTTCTGGAGTCCGTTTTCCACCCCTTCTAGACCTTACCCCAAAGGGCAGAAGGGTGGCAAAATGTGGTTCCAAATCCCAAGGAGTCACGCCGATTCACGTGGTCAGTTTACCCTAGAGGCAGAGGGGTAACAACAACAGACGCTCTAGAGGCAGAGGGGTCCACAAAACCAGGGAAGCAGAGAGTCTCTCTGACAAGCCCTTTCAGCATCCATGAGATGTTGCCCGACTGTCTGTCCTTGGAGGCAGTCGAAGACTATCGCTGTACCCAGAAGCCTGGCGTTCCCTCACTCAAGACAGATGGGTACAGTCGATCATATCCAAGGGTTACAAAATTCCTTTCGAGGAAAGTCCTTTCTATCACTCAAATTCCCTTCCAGATGTACCACCGGTCTAAGGAAATTGCAGAGTTAGAAGTCTTAAAACTACTGCAAAAGAGCCATTCAGCCAGTTACAACAGATCATTCAGAGGAATCTACTCAAGGTTCTTTTGGTCCCCAAAAGACGGAGACTGGAGACCAATATTGGATCTCAGCAGACTCAACAAGTCTGTCAGGAAGACAAGATTCCGAATAGTCACTCTTCAGTCAATTCTGCCCTTCTTACAGAAGGACAACTGGATGTGCTCAATAGATCTTCAGGATGCGTACTATCACATAAAATTCACAGACGCTCCAGGAGATTTCTCCGCCTGGGGTCCAGTCATTTCCAGTTCAGAGCCCTGCCCTTTGGTCTCACTACAGCCCCCAGAGTATTCACCAAATGTATGGCAGTGGTCACGGCTCACCTGAGATGTCAAGGATTCCAGGTGTTTCCGTATCTCGACGACTGGCTCCTTTCAGCCACCACCAGGCATCAGCTTGTTCAAGCAAGGGATTACACAATAAATCTTTGTTCTCAATTGGGCATCTCGATCAACTCCAAAAAATCATCCTTATTGCCCTGCCAGTCTATTACTTTCATAGGCGCAAACTTAAACACTGTTCGGATGTCAGCTACCCTTACAGATCAAAGAATTTCAGACATTCAAAGTCACGTCAGGATCATTCTAGCCAACAAGAAGGTACAGGCCAGAATGGTTCTAAAGGTGTTAGGCCCTCATGCTGCGCCATCACTCTTCTTCCCTGGCTCGCTTCTACATGCCTTCTTCAATGGATGTTGTTCACTCAGTGGTCTTACCAACAACTTACCAAGTTCTGGTGACACAGATTTGCAAGAATCATCTTACCTGGTGGATCACTTCTCCCCAGATTCACCAAGGCAGACACTTTGTACCCCCATCCCCCGTAGCCACGGTCACCACGGATGCCTCCCTGATCGGGTGGGGGGGGTCATTATCAGGGCAGGATGGTTCATGGGACGTGGCAACAATACCACCTGCACATAAATGTCCTAGAGATGAGAGCAGTGCTTTTAACGTTGCAAGCCCTCAATGACTTTCTTCCCATAGGGACAATTGCAGTCCACACAGACAACATGTCTGTAGTTTGGTATATCAACAAACAGGGCGGAACCAAGTCCTACCCCTTGTGTCGAAGCGCCAGACTTTGGCAATGGGCGTCTCCTCTCATCGGTTTCTCCTGGGAAAACCAACATTTTAGCGGACAGATTGAGCAGAGCTATTCTCATGCCTCACGAGTGGTCTCTCAAGCAATCTATAGTGGAAAAGATTTTTCTGGAATAAACAGCAAATGCCCAGACTTCTTTTCTCTCTTCCCTGCCAGGCCATCCCCAGAGACCAGGATTGGCCCCAGGGACTTTTTATGCCTTCCTCCTTTTCCTCTCATTTTGAGAGCCAAATTGATTCTCATTGCTCCTTATTGGCCTCGACAAATTTGGTTTGGTGCAGCCATGGCATCTGGACCCAGTGCCAGATCTTCTGATTCACCAATCCGGTCAGCTGCACTGGTCTATCCCTTCTCTCAACCTCACAGCATGGTTGCTCCACTTCCTTCCTTAGCCAGGCTTCCTATGATCTCTAACCCTGTTAGAGACATCCTAGTAGCTTCCATAAAATCCTCTACCAGGACGATTTATACAAGCAAATGTCTTATTGGGCTAAAGCCAAGAATATTGATCCCTTCACTGCTCCAGTTCAAGCAGTTTTGGATTTCTCTTCCACAGTTAGAGTTCAGTTGGCTGCTATCTCGAACTTTCATGTCAGATTCGCAAATCACAACATTATGTCCCACAGGCTTTGTAGAGCCTTCTTGAAAGGAATTTTCCTCCTGAAGCCTCCAGTCAGGAGTCCTCCTCCTCAATGGGATCTAAATTTAGTGCTGACATTCTTGATTCTTCCCCCCTTCGAGCCAGCTGTTTCTTGTTCCCTGAAATTTCTTTCATGGAAAACTTTATTCCTGGTAGCTATTACATCGGCCAGGAGGGTGTCTGAACTTCATGCTCTTTCTGTTCGCCCCCCCCTATTTGGTCTTCTACAAAGACAGAGTATCGTTAAGAACTAATCCGACCTTTTTGCCTAAGGTCGCCTCAAAGACTAATTTGAATCAAGCCATTGATCCCCCTGTATTTTTTCCAAACTATTCAAACAGATCGGAACAAAAATTACATTATCTTGATGTCCACCGCCAACTCAGATATTATTTGGACAGAACAAAACAATTCAGGAAATCCGATCAACTCTTTGTTTCCTATGCTGATAATAAGAAAGGCCTTCCTGTCTCAAAAGTAACCTTATCTAGATGGCTTTCTTCTGTCATCTCTGAAATTTATCGGCTCAGGGGAAAACAGCTGTGCTCAAAACCTAAAGCACATTCAACCAGAAGCTTAGCTACTTCTACAGCCTTTCAAGCTAGACTTCCTTTAGACACTATTTGTGCAGCGGCCACTTGGGCCCCTCTCATACTTTTTTTTGCCATTACAAATTGGATTTGGCCTCCAGGGACAGAGCCAGTTTTGGCTCTACAGTCCTCAAGAGTCTGTTCCATTGAGCCACCCAGGATAGAGGTGCTAGATTGACAACTTAACATTGAGAAGTTATGTACCTACCATAACGCTACATGTTAGTTGTCTTCTCTCTACTTCCTCCCTCCTTCCCCCAGGCCTGGACAGACCTTTCTCTACAAGGAATGATAGTTCTGAAGACCATACAGAGCTGATCCTTCTACCATCCTACAGGTTTATTTCTCTTCTTCTTTCTTCCTTTGGGAAGTTATTATGCTAGGTGCTATGCCCCTTTTGTCATCAAACGAGATCTGGGTACTTACCGCCTTGCATCATGGCATATGGGGCTGCCTCGAGCTGGTACCCATCAAGCAAGAAAGAAGGCGAGAGAAGACAACTAACATGGAACGTTATGGTAGGTACATAACTTCTCATTCGTAGACATTGATGCATTATCTGATGAAGTTACAGACAAAAACGTACTGGTTGTGTTCAGCGTTAGTGGAGGGTTTTAAGGTTTTGGTGCTTATTGAATAAATGTGGTTCAGAGTTTACGTCCATCCGAATGCTTGTTTTTCTCCTTAGTATATCAAAACTGTTGGTTTGTTTTCTGTCCAACACCAGACCATGCTATCTTTAAGTAGCTTTGTTAGAGATACAGTTGTATCTTACAAGTGAGATGTAAACTACACCGGTATTGTACCATCCATGCCGTATGACTCTAGGTGATTTGGTCTTGTTCATAGGTGTTTACTAGGCTAACGACCACATGGGCATATTTAAGCCTAGCCATGCATTCCAAATCTCTGACAAGTTCTGATACACTTGATAAGTGTAAGCATGGGCCTGTGAGATGAACCCTTTACAGGTTACCTGAGTCCTTTAGAGACATAGGTGCCAAACCAGGGATGAATTTCCTGTTTCCCATCCAATTGTCCAAGTTGCACGTGAATTGGGTTAGGAAGGAACTCTGCTTCACGTGGATGGAGAACCTGTTCCATAATCTCTGAGATACATACCTATCTCTCCAGCAAGTCCTATTTATATCACAGGCAAGGTTTAAGTCTTTAGAATGAGTAATTCTCCTGCTGTTTATTTTGTGGATGTACAGGAGGTCCATCAGAGTGAGGTCTGACAATGCCCTGTATGCCAGGCATAGATCTCCCTTCAGAAGCCTGTAGGAGACAGAATACAGGGATAGGGCCTTGAAGCGGTCTGCAGAGGAAATTTTACTTGCACCCTGTATTCTTTTAATGAGAAACCTCTGTGGATGTTCCAGTTGTTGGATATGTCTGGTTAGGTACATACTAAAGTGGGCATTGTACTTAATGATAGGTCTGATGAATGCCATATACAATGGAACAATGACTTCCTTGGATTTAGATGCCATACCTTTGTTTATAAGTTGTACAACATAGAATGATTTCCTCACCACTGTAGACACGTGATGATCAAAGGCTAGATTACTATGTGTGTCCTTAAGTCCCTGACTACTGGGCCAGCTCTAAGGGGTGTGTTGTCAATATGATAGTTACCAGGGATGGATGACTTCCCAAATTATACTATTATGCATTTATTGGCATTTAGTTTTAGTCCATGGCTCTGACACCAGTTGTTTGTGTCAGTCCCCTCTTGGAGAACATTTGTGTCAGTATGAGATTCAATGACAGCTCCTAATTTGCAATCATCTGCATAATTAGTCAGCCAGAGACTACTGACATTGGCCTTGATTTCTGAGAAGTAAACGCCAAAAAGGAGCAGTCCAAGGACTGATCCCTGAGGGACTCCACTTGTGACTGGCTTCTTTGTAGAGGTGGACTTCCCAATTCTAACTTCCTGGGTCCTGTCTGTGAGCCAGTTGGCTATCCACTGGGTGACATACAGGTTTGTACTTAACCTCTTGAGTTTCTCAACAATGCCCAAGTGGGGTTTTGTGTCAAATGTCTTGGTCAGGTCAACGTAGGCAGTGTGAATGATTTTGCCCTCATCCATTGCTTTGGTGACCATCTCAAAGAAATCCACCAGGTTGAGTAGGCATGATCTGCCTTTGACAAAACCAAACTGGATTGGGTCCAGTGTCTGGAGGTTTTCTATATCTCTGTTGATCATTTCCATGATAATTCTTTCCATGGCTTTACATAGAAGACTAGTGAGAATTATGGGTCTGTATTTTCCAGGGTCTGTAGATGGCCCACCTTTGTGCATAAGATTGACTGTTGCCTTTCTGCATTCATGAGGCATGAAACCTGTTTGGAGGTTACAGTTAAAAAGTAATTCAGAAGGCATCCTGGGATATTGTCTGGGCCCATTGATGCAGTGTTCTTGATCTTAGACAGAGCATTAAGGACCTGTTCCCTAGTGATAATAGGAGGAGTTATATTTCATGATATTTCCTGAGGGAAGATTGAGGGGGAGAGAGGGGTAAAGTTGGAGCTGACTTTATCAGTCAGGAGGTTTGCAAGCTCTTCTGGCTCAGTATAGGTGGCTCCATTTACAATGAGCTCTGCACACAATTCTGTATTGCCTTTGAGGTTGTGGACATAGCTAAAGAATGCTTTCTGGTTGCCCTTGGCCTGGGTGGCCAAATTTACCTCAAAGTTGGCTTTGGTAGACTTTATTTGTCCTCTGAGCTGTTTGTTTAGTTTGAGAGTGCTTTTATCCTGCTGGGTGCTGCACCTCCTAATTTTTGCCATGATTTTCTTCCTCCTGTTATACAGCATATTGATTTTATGATTCTACCAGTGTAGCTTTTTTTTGCGTTAGTTCTGTACTTCTTCCTGGTGGGTACAGCTGCCTCTATGCAGCTATTAACATGCTTGTACAGGGTTTCTCTGAATAGCTCTGCATAGGCAGTAGTGTTCTCAGGGTTTATAGGAGCTTAAAATTTAGCCAGGTTCTCACTTAATAGCAGGGAGTTAGCCTTAGAATAGTTCCTGAATATTCCAGGTTTTTTTTACTTCAAAGGAGACCATTTTGTGGTCTGACTTTACCAGGGAGGGCATTACAGTAGGAGGTGTGCAGCACTCTCCCATATTAGTGATGACCAGATCCAGCATGGTTGCACCCCTGGTTGGTGTATTGACTATCTAATCCAGGGAGTTTGTGTTTACAAAATCCAGGAATCTCTGTGCATGTACGTTTGGTGTCCTATAAGATTCACAGTTAATAGTGAGGTAATTTAAAGTCACCTATGAATATGGTATTGGGTTGGATGGTTAGTGTTTCTAATAAGTTTAAATACATGGTATGGTTTTCCTGGGTCATAGAGGGGAACCTATAGCTTGCAAGGAAGTGGTATTGGATTTTGCCTATGGTGATTTAAACATGGAGCAACTCAAGTGCATTGTCCTGTTTGACCAGCCTTGAAGTATATTCATCTTTGATGTAAATAAAGAAACCGCCACCTTTAGTCCCTGCCTGTGAAGTAGCTGGCCTAAATGTGTGGAAGGTATTATAACCTAGCACTGTTGGTGTGCTCTCCACAGCTTTAAACCATGTCTCAATGGCCACACAGACATCAGCATTCTCTGGGGTAAAGAGAGCTTCTAGGGAGTGGTGTTTTTTGTTTAAACTCCTAGCATGGAGCAGTAACACCTTTAGATTTTGTTGGTTTTGATTTGCTATGTCATAAGTACTTCCAGTTTGGCATTGCCTAAAAAGGCACTATGGGGGAAGACTATGTTTTAACTAATATTCGAAAGCCTAGAGGGGAGAGGTGCAGACCATCCCTGGCAAAGTAGCTCAGTGTCTTGACCATCTCCTTCCATGTTTACACATATTTCACCCCCTTAGAATGATACCAGAAACTAAGCCAATTATTAAAGTCAGTCGTCTTTTGTTTGTATTGTGGCATCATCCTTGGAGAAAGTAAAATGCTGCTTAATGCTAGGCTCATACCAGCCTGAGACTCATATTCAGAGAGCTCCATGATATCTCTCTTCATGTAGTCTAGGGAGGTACATCTCAGGTCATTTACTCGAACATGGACTATGACTGAGTCATATTGGTAATTGTGGTCCAATGACCTGAGTGGCTGCGTAATGTGGCGGATCCTAGTCCCTGATAAGCAACTGACTGTGACTTTCTCCTTAGCCTGGTGAGAGGGAGGTCTGTGGTTTAGGAAGGTTACATTTAAGTGCCTCAGCATATTTGGATCAATATGTCTGCTTTGAATTGTGTGTGATGGTTGCAGCGTTGACTAATGCCACCAAATAGGCATGGATATTTGCCAGTGATAAGTGGTTTGAGGACCCACCTGACTTCCAACAAGCACCAGTGACCCATGATAATAGTGGGAGTGGTGTATGTGTCCCTACTGGCCAGTGTGTGCTCACCATAAACCCAGAAGCCCTGGATAAATAAGCTGCTGGTTGGACAGTATTCAATTGCCCAGCTTGGGTTACTTGGAGTAGCTGTGTTGAGCAGAAACTGAATGTTAAACCAATCAACCTGCCAAACATTAACTAATAATTGCTACACTCTGCGAAGGTTCGCTGACAGAGATTGGGAGTTGATGACATGATGGTAAGGAGGAGGCTGAGCACCCTTTGTATCTAGGGGACAAGATGAAAAGGCAGTGCAGCAAAGACACTTTGCTTGGGATCCAGAGTCTACTACTCAGGAGAAGGACACACTAGAAATCATGTGAGAATTATGGTAAGGGAGGGTCTTCATCAGGCAGTGAGTGAAGTCAGAATTAGTAACAGACTTATGGCAATCAGACTCCAGCCTAATGTTAGAGCAGTATTCATAACCTCAGCCTATGCTCCACAGTAGGGTTGTGATAGTGAGAAAAGAGTGCATTCAGACAGCAGTTGCAGGACCTACTAGATAAAGTTACATAACATGCATTAGTGTTGATATGGGTGACTTGAATGCACATGTTGGGACAGACAGTACAGAATATGAGGCTGCCTGAGTCCACATGGATGGGGTAACAGGAATAAAAGGAAGACTATTCTAGACTTCTGTCTGGCACGTGTCTGGATATTAGCCAACACAGAAAGAGAAAGAGTCAGATATCACATACAAGAGTGGCCAACATGCAACTTAGGAAGACTTCCTCCTAATGAACAAGGGGCACTGGAGTAGAATCAATGATTACAAAGCCATACCCAGTGAAACAGTTGGCCCACAGCATAAACCACTAGTTGCCACAATCAGCTGCAAGCATTAGTCAGAGAAGGGTCTAAGGTCAACAGAGATCAGGCTGAAGACCTGCAAATTGACTTAAGAGAAAGCAGAACAGTTCAAGGAATTATTCAGGCCTATAGCACCTCAGGAACAAGAAGAAATAGGTGGAGATGAAGAAGAATGGCAGCACCTCAAAACAGCATGTGTGAGGTCTTCAAACCAGATATACATCTGAGCAAGCTATGGAAATAAGGTACATCAGGAAAGCTGGTAGTGGAATGCAGAAGTCCAGGAAGTCATCAAAAGAAAGGAGGAGTACAGGAAAAGATGAGATAGAAAAAATGGACCAGGCATTGACTGGCTAACAAAGAGACCAAAAAAGGAGTTGCAATAGCAAAGACCAATGCCTCAGTGGCACTCTTCCAGCTTCTAGATCAGTGGATGGCTCAAAGAAACTATATCAGATTGCAAGGCTAAGACAGAAACTTAAAAAAGTATTCAGTTACCTGTCATAAGGGATGACAGCAAAAACCTGCTCACAAGTCCACAGGACATCAAAGGCAAATGGAAGGGGTGCTTCCACTAGTTTCTGAATGAAGAAAGCCCCACAGAACTTGTACTGCCCCAGACACAGCCTACAATGAGAGAAGAGGAGGAGCCCACAATGGAAGAAGTAAGAACAGTACTTAGGAAAATAAAGTCGGGGGAAAGCAGCAGGTTCAGATGAAGTCACAGCAGATATAACAATTTTAGTTGAGACTGGGAGAAGTAGTTCCTGAGGGAACTCTTAGGATGGAGAGAAAGGCATATCCCAGACTGACTGGAGAATAAGCATACTAGTGGCAGTGCTCAGGAATAAAGGGGGCATTTACACTTGTGGGTAGTACTTTTTTCCTTTTCTTTCTCCCTTCTCGCTTTCTTTTTGTTCGGATTTAAGAAATGTCGGCACTGCAATGTAAGAAAAAAAGCCTGGTTAAAAGAGCAAGACAGAAGAAAAAATAATGTGCTTTTTATCATTTTTGCATGGGGAAATGACCGGATTAAGGACCATAGATTGCTTTAGTAACAAGTTTTAAGAGAAAACAAACAAATTAAAAAGAATATTGAATATTATGAGGCTTTTTCTTGCAAATGAATGTATGCTTTGTAGCAATTCTATATCTGGCCCTCATGTCTCCATGGAAACAGTCTGATAAAGAGAAATTGACTGGTTCTCATGTCTCCATGGAGACGATCTAATAAAGAGAAATTGGTTACAGTCTGATGGAGAATGATTGGCTGGGGAATAAAAGGAGAGAGAAACTAACTAGGAGGTAATGTTCTCTGAAAGCATTCAGGGGTTTTCTCAGCTGAAAGAGCTATAAAGATAAAACAAAGTTATCACTTGTAGAAGCACAGGTTGCACCATGTATCTTAGCATGAATAACCTTTCTTTTAGGTAACTCAGGTTTGTGAGTGTTGCTGTCAGTTTGAGACATTTGCTCCTATTAGGAGGATAAAACTTCAGTATTTGAAAATGCACAGTTTTGTGTGTTAGTATTAAATAAATAGTTTTTAGGGGGTATTGGGTGTGTTTGTTTTTGTTTGAGGGCTTTCAGTAAAACAAAAAGTTTTGTTAAGATGTGGCATAGACTCAAATGGATATGACAAGAAACAACTATATAAACCTGTCAAACAGTGTATGCATGTTACATAAAAGCTGGAGCTAGACATTTAACAAAAAAGGTGTTATACCTAAAAAGTGGGAATAATAACCTTTTAATACAACAGTTCTTTCTGTAATGTCTTTAAATGTCAATTGTCTCTCAGATAAAGATAAAAAATAAAGAATGGTAAACTATATTAAAAAATGTAGAGTCCAAATAACTATGTTTGAAGAGACACTTGAAAGATCTGAACATGTGAATTTGATAAAGAAAGGTTTTCAGGATGGTTATTCAATGGAATATCTGGGACAAAGGAAAACAGGAGTACTTATGTTAATTGCAAGAGGAGCTCCAATAGTGATAGAGGAGGATAAAAAGATAATGGCAGATTTGTAGTGCTATGGGGGTACTGGCCAGGAGGAGAATTACACTGGCATGTATTTATATTCCACCTAAAACTGCTATAATGGAGCTTATGAAAATTCTGGGAGACATAATCATTTTTCAGCAAGGAATATTACTTATAGGTGGGAAGTGGAATTTGATTTGCAACAGTGAAGATGTGTCTGAGGGCCCACAAGGGGAAGTATAACAAAGGAGGGTATTTTTAGGGGTTTTTGAAGACATTTATGAAAATGTATGTCATGGAAGATCTGAATTCAGTAATAAGAGTTCAGAGTGAATTTACATATTCCCCAAATATAAAAACTGGGCGAGGTTAGACAGACTTTAGATTTTACAGGAACATGTGCATTTAATTGAAGGTCTTGATACACACCCAATAAATATTTCAAGCCATGAACCAATAATAACTAAAATAAAAAACACTGGGTAATGAAATAAAAATGAGACATTGCTGCTTTCCCACCTATCTGTTGAAAAGAGGATTTTAAGAAATGGGTAGTGGAAATTATTTAGGAGTTATTCAAGAGGATAGTTTAAAAATAGGGTAGAAATAAAAGAAAGGGAGCTATGGTTAAGAAACAACAAGAATTATTTAGAAGGACTGACAAATGTTAAAACACTGCAGAATAGGGAATCTCACAGAACAAGAAGAGTATCAACTGCAGAATGCTAAGCAGAAAATAAGGGTTTTACCTTGATAATATACACAAGATTAGCAAGGTTACTGTTAAGCAACTGTTTTTTGATAATAACACAAGAGCACAAAAACTTTTAGCAGAAGGACTTAGGCAACAGAAAACAGAAAGGGCTGTTACCAAGCTTAGGGAGCCTATAACAAGGAAGGTAACGAGATCCTGTAGAGATTAGAAATATTTTGTAAATTATATGAAAGTGTGTATAAAGCAGAGCAATATGGAAATTAAGTAAAGATACAAATGGAAATGTTCATGGAAGATTTAAATATGCCAAGCTTAGAGGTAGATGAGGCTCAATTACTAACGGTTAGCATAGGAGGAGATGAGATACAAATTGTGATGTTTAACCAGTCTGCAGGAAAGTCCCCAGGAATAGATGGTATTCCTGTGAAAGTTTGGAAGCTAGGAAGGAAAAAATTGATAAAGATCGGGAAGATTTTGTTTAACAGTATTTTAAGAGGATGAGAAGTAACCAACATCCTGGAAGAAAGCAGTGGTAGCTGTAATACCCAAAGAGGGTAAAGATCTGTCAGATCCAGCTTTCAATACTAAACTATGATTTTAAAGTATTCATGTCTATAATGGCTAAACAAATGGCAAAAGTAATGCCAAAATTGATAGGTATGGATCAGTGTGGTCTTGTGGAGGGGAAGCAAACATTTGATAACATTAGCGGAACATTGATGATCCTGAGGGAAGCAGAATGTAAGAAAATAGCATTGTTGTTGGTTGGTTTTGATGCAGAGAACACATTTGACACAGTAAACTGGGACTTTTTGAGCAAGGCAATGGAAGCATTTGCATTTCCTGAAAAAAAATTATAAGGTTGATTAGGAGGCTATATGAGGGGTCGGAGACGAAAATGAAAGTGGATGGGGTCCTCTCTTATAATTTCTGCTTGAGCAGAGGAGCCAGGCAGGGGTGTCCTCTTTTCCCTTTATTTGCATTATATTTAGATCCATTGGCAAAGAAAATAAGGGGCTCAGAAATTCAAGGATTGAATTGGCATGGTAGTCAGGAAAAAGCTTGCAATAATTGCAGATGATGGTGATGTGAAAAATAAAAAGGTTACAATTTTGCGGCAACAAAATACTGCTTCAGGCAATTACAGAACCTAGTAAACCATCTTCAAAAAGACAATTAACCAATCCTTGTTACTATTCATTGACTGAACATCCAATCAGATACTATCAAAAAACAGTTTCATATATTTTTGATATACAAACTGAATGAAGCTAAAACAAAGGCAATTGTGGTAAGTTATGTATCCACATATGAGTTGGTTCAGCAATATCCATATTTATGGGGACATGACAAAATGAAGTATTTAGGAGTATAGATTAAAAGTGATTCTGGTGTGCCAGCTAAGGATATGTGAGAACAGAATGAACAAAAGATAATATAAAACCTGAGAAAATGGAAACTTGGTTTTATGGATATGGATAGTAAGATACAAGTAATTAAAATGTTTTTACTCACATTAGTCTTATGCACAGGTTAGTCATAAATTTATCAGCCAGAGAAAAAATGTGGAAAGCCGTTCATAAAGAGCTTGAAGGACTTTATCTGGGAGGGGAAGACTGCAAGAGTAAAGTGGGATAAGTTGATTTTTCCAGTAGAACAGGGAGGATTGTTATTATCCAATTCAAATGGGTATTTCAGAGCTACACTGTTAAGGCTCCTCTACAAAGCACAAGCAGAAAACTATAATTCAAAGTGGAAAGAGATGATGATGAAACTGGGGGAAGCTCAAGAAACAAGAAGAGTCTGGGATTTTGGATGCAGAGCAGATCTTTAAGGGGAATAATAATCATACAGAATATTATATCTATAAAGTAGCAGAAAGTATTCTAAGAACTAAGCCCACAAGGGAATGCAGAAAGGAGATTTCTGCCAATAGGGATGACTGCATTAGGGATACAGACAATAGGCAAGAGAGGGCTGGAATTTATTGGAGAAAACTAGCAAAGGAACCAAGGTATTGGGAGCAAATAACTGGAGAGGGAAAGCTGATGGAATGGGAAGACGCCAAGAATATATTTGGACCACAGGTTAGAGATTGCCTTCCCTATCAAGGATTAATATCAGAGTATAGACAAAGAAAAATAAATAGGGGGGTCCTAAAAGTAGAGTTTTTAGTAGAATCTAGAACAGAAGCTGCCATTAAAAAGGAGTAATTAGTAGAGCATATAAAGTATTGTACAGTAACTATAATCAGAGGAGTTTAGAAAGAATTGGGAAGAGAGACTGGATAAGCAATTCACAAAAAAAAAAAAAAAACGGAGGATATATGTATGTCTCCCAAATATGCAACAAAATGTAGAAGATTCACGAGTTTTGCTTGTAAATGTTTACGTAAATATTTTTATATCCCAAGTAGACACCAGACAGTTCTTCCTCAGGTAGACAGCAAATGTTGGAGGTGTGACAGGGAAGAAAGAGGTAATTGGGAACATATTTTCTGAGAGTGCAGTGAGTTGCTGGACTTTAAAGATTCCCTGCAGGATGCGCTGTCAGCGATGCTAGGTGGGCAGATTGCTGTGACGGAGATGATTTTTTTCTGAGCTAAGATACAGAATCGGAATTGCTTAGACATGGTAAGGCCTTGTTTTGTCTAATTATGGTGGCGGCCAAAAAAGGCAATTAGTAGAAAATAGAAATCAAAACCTAAACCAACTATATTTGAAGTAGTGATTATAGTAACAGAGATAAAACAACTGGAATTTAGATCTTTAGAAAAGGGTACAAACAAACTACATAGGAAACAATGGGATTTGTGGGAACAATACATACAGGGGAGGAATAAGGTTTAAAAGAAGGCAGAACTCAAATGAGCCATGTAATGTTTGACTGAAAATGATTGGGTAGATTGTAACTGATGTTTATAACTGATGTTTAATGTTTGCAACTGGGAGTGTGTCATTATGGTTTGTGGTGTAAAATGCTTGCAACTAGGATTGTGTTGGTGTGGTTTGTTTTTATTTATATAAATGTATGATTGCCTGTATCATAAGTGATGGTTTAATAAAGATGTTTCTTGTTTAAAAAAAGGGGCAGGAATTGAATTGAATAATTTATGTAGTTAGGTTATATGATATATAGCAATATATGTGAAGTATAATGTTTGTAAACATGAACTTGTTAACACAGTTTGATTACTTTTATATAAATGTACATTTGCCTATGTCACAAGTGATAATTCAGTAAAGGTGTTGAAAAAAAAAGATTATAGCAGCAGTAGTAGCTGATCTGCAACTGCAAGGGATCCATGTCTTCCCGTATTTAGATGAATGGCTCCTAACTGCTACCTCCACGGATCTACTGTTAGAGCAGTAAACATTCTTTCTCACTCTTGCAAACCAATTGGTAACATCAGTCAACCTCAAGAAGAGCAAACTGCCTTCCACATAGAACACAGAATTTATAGAATGCCAGATAAACACTGTCCAACAAATTCTGAAACTCCCTGTTGCAAGAGTCAAATTGTTAGTGTTCATGGCTTATGAAGTGATGCAGCACCCACAACCACAGACAAGACTCATTCTCTTTCTCTTGGGGCTAATGGCCTCTTCTAGTACAGTGGTTCAGTTATCAGGATATCACATGAGAGTCCTGCAGTGGACACTGGCATTACCATGATCACAGAAATTTCACTCCCTTCACACCAGAATCCAACTTACTCAAGTATGCATTGATTAAATAACTTGTTGATCTACATCTCTGTCAGTGATACAGAGCAGACCCTTTTGCCCACCTGCCACAGTCACCATGGACACCTCCCTTTTAGGATGTTGGGGGGAGCATTATAAAGGGGAGACAGTTCAAAGATGTGATCATCAGGAGAGGACAAACTTTGCATCAATGTCTTGGAAATGAGAGCAGTATGTTTAGGCTTTTCAGGACCTATTCACACAGACAATATGTCAGTGGTCTGGTACAACAACAAACAAAGCAGAGGATGTTTGTACACGTTTTGCTGAAAAGCCATATGGGTTTGGCAGTAAGCAATGTCTTAAAAGCGCTTTCTTGCAGCAATGCACATTCCTGAGACATTCAGAATACTAGTAGACAGATTGCACAGAACTGTCCTATTACCTAACAAGTTGTGTCTCAAAGATTTTCACTTGCTGGGGCCAACCATGCTGCGACCTCTTTGCTTCTAACTTCAACAACAAATGTAACAATTATTGCACCCTCATCCCTCCACAGGGACAATCACTGAGAGAAGCTTTGGTTCATTTTTGGCCCCCAGGTCTCCTTTACACCTTTGCAGCAATACTTCTCATGAATTTCATTTAAAAAGCCATGATGTGCATGACCAAGGTAATCCTCATTGCCCCTTTTTGTCCTTGGAAGGTATGGTTCCCCTTTCTTTGGCCTAATCTACTGCACCCACCATGAGTAGCAGATCCAACTCTAGATCTGCTTCTTCACCCATCCAGGATGCCTCTACCAGATCGCCACTCCCTAAAACTAACTACATAGTTTCTCCAGTTTTAAAGGCAGCCAAGAGATGCCAGGCTTTCATCCCTGTAGTCCACATAATTTCTTCTTTTCAGAAGGAATCAATCAATAAGAATTACAAGGCAGATGGAAGAGGTTTTCTATTTGGTTATCCTCAAAGGGTTTGGATCCTTTTTCAGCTCCTCCACCAGTGATACTGAATTTTATTTATGAACTTTTTATGGAAGGTTCCATTTACTCTACTATTAAAATCCAAATGGTAGTCATTTCAAACTTTCATATAAAGCATAATGATTAGTTTGTTGCATCTCTTAAGGTGACTAAAGCTCTTTTTAAGGGTACTTTAAGATCAGCTGTTTGAGATCCAGTCCCACCTTGAGATATCACAGTTTTACTTCAGTCTTTGACCGTAAAACCTTTTGAACCTGCAGCAGCAACTGATTTAAAATTTGTCTGTTGAAAAACTGTCTTTCTGATTCCCATTACATCAGAAAAATGAGTTTTGGAACTACAAGCACTTTCATGCACGTCTCCCTTCCTTATTTTCCACAAGGATAGAGTTTTACTGAGAACAAATCCCTCCTTCCTCCCTAACGTGGCATCAGAAACTAACCTGAATCAACAAATTGATTTATCTGTATTCTTTCCAAACTTTGCTAACAAGGGAGAACACACCCTCCCTACCTTAGATGTCCATAGACAACTCTGGTTCTATTTACATCGTACTAAAGGCACTGAGAAATATGTCCAGCTATTTGTATCTTTTTCCAAGACAAAAATGGCACAGTGTGCCAAAAGTTATGCTTTCTAAGTGGCTGACATATTACATGTTCTCTGTTTATAAGATAAAAGGGCTGTCTTTACAGTCTGAACATAAGGATCACTCTACTAGGGTGATGGTAACTTCAACTGCATTTGAAAAAAAAAGAGTACCTGTCAGTGGCATCTGTCCCATGCGTTGAATCAGACGAAAATAGACAACATCGGATGTGAAAGTTATGTACTTACCATAAAGATAGATATCCTTTCATTTCACTGTTGCAATATTCCTTACAATAGGGATCCCCTGCTAAGGGCGCCCCAACGTCTGGCCAGTATACCAACGCATTTAGGTTGCTTAAGGTATGCCGTCTGTCATAAGTATGCTTCCATGTGTAGTGCAGGGCATAAAGGTGACATCCAGATGTACCATCCTCAGAACTTCTTTGCTGCCAATCCGAACACCATCTTTTGATCATCGGTCTGAACACTCACTTTGTTGCTGGTTCACCAAGCTGTTTCACTTAAGTGCCCGGTTGAGGTTTTTGCTCATCTTTTTTTTTTCCTTTTGTTTGTTGCTTGTGGGGTTCATGTCATCCAGAAAAGGTAAATGCCAGTGCAGGAGACAGATTTCCTATAAAAACCATCACAAGCAGAGCTTATTTTGTCTCTGTGCTTCCCACAACCATACATCCTGTTCCTTGTGTCAGGCTTTCCTCTCAAAGTCTCTCCTTAGTCGGCTTTCCTATTTGGCGTATATTTAGAGAACCAACATCTTAAGCTTTTAGCAACAGACACTATGGAGGGAACTTCCCACTATGAGGGTTAGCCATTTGTGAAGAAAGCGGCTAGGAGGTCTAGGTCAAATTCTTCAGCTGTACTACCTCTGCTGGATGTCTCTCCCAAGGCTAGTGAAAGCTCAGAGGATCACCCATCTCCTCCGTTGGATTCCTCAGCCTCAACTGCTTTGGAGGCCGGCATGGATCCAACCTCATGTACTTCCCTGGAAGTCTTGCAGACGTCTGCTACGGATCTTCAGGGCGAAACACAGCTGATTATCACGGAAGAGCCTAGGCATATTCCTCAGATTTGTGGTTGGAGGAAGTTCCGACTATGAATGTGGAATGTTGACCAGCATGTGAGCCTTCTAAGTTTTACAGGGCAGACATCCCTTTGGGAAAAAAAAAAAACAAAGCATGTTTCTCTTTCTCATAAAGACCCTCAGAGTGAATGGCAGAATTTCACTCAAGGTTTGTTTTATGCCCTTAGTTTCTACTCAGAGTTTCTGCTCCACTTTGGTCCTGTACTCCTCTTAAAAAGCCTAGGGAACAGGATTCCTCTGAAGAAGAGGTAGATTCAGATGAGGAATCCCTTGCTTATTCATCCCAGATTCTTTTTCCTTTAGACTATGGTTCTGAGGAGTCCACTAGTCCTGACACTCCCTTTGAGGAGATTTCTTTCAGGGAACACAATTTCCAGGATGATGGCATTTTTTAAATGGGATTGTGCTCAGGTTTCTGATGTGCAGAAGAGGTATTACGAGCTTCTGCAAATGGACTCTCCCAGACCTTCTGCTGTCCCTTCTGTTTTGGCTACCTTGTTGGATGCATTTTCTACTGCATCTCAGGGTCCAGACTCCCAGCCTCCTGCCCCACAAAAAACTGATAGGTTTTATATGGTGCCTGAGGATTTCAAATTCCTGTGTAGATGTCCTTCAGCTGACCCCTGTCTGGTATATGTGGTATCTGACAGTCCGTTTCGGGTACCACCTTCTACAAAGCTTCTTCCTTCTGATAAAGACAGCAGGACTATGGAAAGGCTAGGTGAGAAGGTTTGTGGGGCAGCTATGTCTCTTCAGGATAAGGAACAGGAAGTTGTACATGTTTTTGTTTCTCTTAAATTTCAAAGAAATTACCATAATAAGCCTGCCTTTGTTTATAGGCAATCTCATCCTCCTCCCAAGGTTAAAAAGGAGGTTAAAAGGGCTCCAACTGCTAAAACTACCCAGACTGCTGTGACACAGAAATCTCCTTTTCCTGACAAACCAGATGCTGTCTGAATATCCTGTTCTTCTCAGCCACATTCCTCTTTCTGTTCATTTTTCCCTATCCCTTCCACTTTGGTTAAAGATTACTTAGGATTCCTTGGTTCTGTTTGTATTCCACCTAGGGTATTACATGATCTGGAAATCTCTACCCTGTTTCACATTCCTTAGCCCCCTCAGGAACAGTTGACTTTCTTTCCGGGGGTGCTTCAGGATCTTTTGACTCGGGGAACTACTCAGGAAGTTCCAATTTCTCAAAGGGGAAGGGGTTTTACTCCAGAATGATTTTGGTTCCCAGGAAAGAGAGCACTTGGAGACCCATTCTGACCCTCTGTCATTTAAACACCTTTCTGAAAGTCCCTTCCTTTTGGATGTTGTCGGTGCAGACTTTGTTGACTCTGCTGCTTCCTCAGGATTTTCTAGTGTCTTTGGACCTCAAGGATGCTTATCTTCACATTCCTATTCAATTCCTTTTTCAGGAAGTTTTTTTTACATTTCTCTGGTGCTCCCTGTCATTTTGGTCGTCTGCTTTTCCCTTTGGCCTGTCTACTGCCCCAAGGATATTCACCAAATGCCTAGCTCATGTGATTGCTTTTTGCAGGCTAAGAGGGATACAGATCTTTCCCTACTTAGATGATCTCCTGCTTCAGGCATCCTCTTCAGAGAATCTGTTGCAGCAGCATCACTTTGCCATTTCCCTCCTGCAAAGCCTGGGGTCGCTATAAATTTCCAAAGTCCTTTCTAAGTCCTGCTCAGGACCATGTTTTTTGAGGTGCAGGATCCAGACTATTCCAGTGCTGGCATCACTGCCTCCTCCCAGGACCTTGACTCTCATTTCTTTTTTTTAGTCCCTTCTTCCTCTGGCATTAATCACTGCAAGGGAGTTTGAGAGCTCTAGGTTTCATGGCCTCCACCATTCATATGCTCCCTTTTGTCAAACTCCACATGAGAAACCTTCAGTGGTTTCAGTTTGGCTTCAGCATTCTAATCCCCTAGACTTGTTAGTTCCTCTTCTTCCATGCCTCAAACTGGTATTTCAGTGGTGGATTCAGCACCTGACTCTCAATCCAGGGCACCCTTTTCAACCCCCTCTCACCTCTTAGGAGCTGTTCACAGATGTTTCATATGTGGGATGGAGAGCATCCTTTGGCTCTCTAAAGATGCAGGATCCTTGGTTACCTCAACAAAGAAAAGACCACATCAATGTCAAAGAGATGAGAGCTCTTCTGCTGGTTGTTCAAACATTTCACTTTCTGTTTCCCCCAGGGCCTCTCAATGTCTTTACAAGACAATACCACAAAGATATGGTATCTCAACAAGCAACTCTTCAGACAGTTTATGTTCCCTCAAGTCAGAACATTGTGACAGACTCTCTGAGCAGGTCCATAACACAATCCCACAAGTGGATGGTTCACAGGGATGTGTTTCTAGACATTGTGCACCGGTGGGTTACTCCTCAAGTGGATCTTTTTACCTCCCCTTTAATCAGACAGCTTCCTCTTTTTTTTGTGCCAGAATCCCAGGCCCTCTGATTTGGAAGGTGTGTGGTCTCTCTCTTTCCTAGAAGGGGATGTTTCTTTATGCCTTTTCTCCCCTTTCCCATATTCCAAAAGTCCTGTTCAAAATACAGCAGGATGCTCCCAAAATCTTGCTGGTGACTCCCTTTTGGCCCAGACAGCATTGGTTTCCTCTTCTGCATTTAGGCAAGGGCAGTCATCACAAGTTACCTCACAGGGTGGACCTGCTCACACAGCACAAGTGATCTGTCATCCATCCTCACCAGTCCACTCTTCAGCTGACATTGTGGGTGATAGATTTTGATTCCATACAGACACCTGTTTTCTGTGGACCTGCTTAGAGTCCTGAAGGAGGCCAGAAAGCCCACAGCTAAGAAATCCTACTTATCCAAATGGAAGAGGTTTTCTGTTTGGTTTCTTTCTTGTAACCTGGATCCATTTTCTGTGGATGTTCCTTTGGTTCCATCATATCTGTGTGAACTGCTCATAGCTGGGTTGGCTTATTCTTCTGTTAAGGCCCACTTACCAGCTATTTCTGCTCGTCTTCCTTTATCACTTCCTTTAGCTTTTACATTTGAGGCTAAACAGTTTCTTAAAGGTGTCCGTCATATTAGGCGTCACAGGAAGCTTGTCTATGCTCCTTGGGATCTTCATTTTGCTTTAGAAAAATTGACCCAGGGTCCTTATGAGCTTGCAGCTTCATCTTCCTTTACCGCATTGTTCTTGGAATACTGTACTTTTGTTGGTCCTTACTTCTGCTAGGCAGGTAATGTTTTGTCCTCCTTTTTTTAGTGCTCCATAAGGAGAGGGTGTTCCTTTGTACCAATCCTTCTTTTATGCCCAAAGTGGTGAATGAGTTGTCTGTGAGTCTGTTCATTTGACCATTTTTTTTCTCTTTTTGACAATCTGCTACTGAAAAGATGCATACTTTGGATGTGCATAGACAATTCAGACTTTATTGGGATAAGACTGAGACTTTTCATAAATTTGATCAGCTCTTTGTTTCCTTTCTTCCTAGATCCTTATGATTCACTGTTTCCACGCAAATTATTTCTTCTTGAATTTCTAAAGCCATTTATTTTTGTTGTTCTTTTCATGGCAAGCAACTTTCTTCTTCTGTTAAGGCTCATTCTACTAGGGCTGTGGCTTCTTCTGGTGCTTTTTTCAAGGGTTTGGATACTAGCTCCATTCTTGAGGCAGCTACCGGGACTTCTGTGCATACGTTTACCAAGAAGTATAAGTTGGATGTGATATCTAGAGCTGGCTTTGCTAGGTCCATTCTTCATGGGTTCCTAGAGCGCTGTCCTAGTCCTTCCTCCTCCCTCTTTCTTCCTGAGCTTTTGCACTCTTTCTATTGAAGGAATACTGCAGCAGTGAAATGGATGGATATAGTACAGTTGTGTAAGAACTCAGATGCCTTTCTCTTTATTGTTGCAATATTCACTCTTGCCCTCCTCCCCCTGGTTCTTTTCTCTTTTGGATGTACTTGTTACCTCTCTACTTCTTGGAGTGGCTTTCCTACTGGGGCTTTCAGTGCTGAGGTTGGTACATCTGGACGTCACCTTTATGCCCTACGCTATACACAGGGAGCATGTGTGTGACATACGGCATACCGTAAGCAACCTAAAGGTTTTGGTAAACTGGCCGGACTTTGGGTCGCCCTTGATAGGGGATCCATATTGTAAGGAATACGGCAGCAGTGAAGGAAAGGACTTCTACCATTATGCCAAGTTCTTACATAACTGTAATATCAGTGGTGTCTTGTTTTCATATGGTTCAACTTCCTTTCCTCCTTCCAGCCTTCCAAACTATCATTTAACATATTCCTTGGCTTGGTCAGACCTTGACGGAACCCTGTGTTTCTCATTCCACTTTCATCTTTAGTGGATAATGTTACTAAATCTTATTTCTTTATTCCTTCCTGCAGGTATGCAAGACCATTTGAAATAATCAGTCAGCAAACTCAGTCTGAGTTAAATCAGCTAGGAGGAGGGAATTCTGGGTTGTGGAGGATTCAGAACTCTGGGATCCACTAGTCTGGTATAAGGCAACAAGGTCAGATCTGACCGGATCTGATATTCCCACAAGTTGAACAACACAGATCAATTGTGATGCTTAATACACAAGTTAAACAAATGTCAAGTAAATAAAATAAAATGGCTTCATTTGGTATTGGAACTTAGTCATATCATTGAAAATGCATGCAGTACATTGCAGTTTTGTGGGACGCAACTCATTTTAATGGTCAATCGTGACAGTTTTGGATGGCTTCAGGAATTGTGACTGCTCTGTATTGTAGAATCAAGTCTTGGGAGCAGTAGTGAAGTTTTCTGCAATTCTGTGTAGTCAGGCAGGATGGTAATTACTGAATACCTTTCTTTCTGAAATTTGTGCAGAGACGTAATGGCCCCTAATATTTCATTACTATTTAATTCAGTTTTATCCAACTGTTCAGTTATAACATGAAATATCCCCTAACATGACTACATGTGGATTTGAGTTTAATCTCCTAACCAATCAGCCATTTCAGTGACTATCCCTGGGATAATAATTTGTCCTTTGTCATGGTTCAATTGCAAAGTGGTCTGCCATCGTTTCATGGTCACTTTAACATAGTCGATCAGTGTAGGATGCATCTTATACATTTTTAAGCAATCTTTTATCCATGGATGTGGGATACTATCAAATGCTTTTTTGTAGTCAAGCCACGCCATACTTAAGATTCTTCCCCTTTTTACAGTTCTCCATAGGTTCATAGGTGTGTACTAGGCTAATGGCCTTGGTGCCTTTACAAGCTTATCCCATGGGATTACCCTGACATCGTGCCATCCAACCTTAGTTCCTAGTGCCTCTGTCGAGTAGAGCCACTGGAATGATCCCCGGGGTGAATTTTCTATTTCCCATCCACTCATCAAAATTTCTCTTGAATTTAACAACAAATGATCCTTTGTTCCATATGACTTTCTTTTATTGTCCTTGTGTTCTACTGCCATAATTGAGTTTTCTTCTAAATGGCTATAAACTCTGTCAGCATCAATTCCCATGTATAGTTTATATGTTGTCGGAAGGCAAGTTATTGGTCTATAATTTTTGGGGTAGCTTGCAGGTTCACTCTTAAGTAGGAGCATTGTTTTACCTGTTGTTTAGCCAGATTGGTGTCTGTTCAGGGTGCGCATATAAATAGCTCTTGCTCATGGCTAGGTCTTCATGCAGAGATGTTAATACTTTTAACCAAAAGTTAGGCACTGCATCTGGGCCTGGGGTTTTCCAGTTAGTGGCTTTTCCTAACTTTGTTTCAATCTCTCTGGCTGTTACTTCATCCCATTTCATATCCTATACCTTTATACTTCTTATTCTTTCTTTTACTTCTTTTATCCATTTAGCATCTTTGTTGTGTTCCACACGGTATTCATAGATTCTTCTTCAAAATGCATCTATTTCTTCTTTTTTGCCAGTCTTTCAATTCCTTTTACCTTGTTTCCCAATTCTCTATAAAACTTTTTTGGGTCATCACTAAATTGCCTATTTTGTACTTTTCCTTTATATTTATCTGTGTATCTTCTGAGTTGTTCTGCCTGTGCTGAAATTTTAAATTTATTATTTGCGATAGTGCATGATAGCTCCTGGTCTGTTCTAATACTGCGCACTGCTTTTATCACATCTATCTTTCCTAGTATTTTTGTTGATCTATTCCCTCTTCTATAGTCTTCTAACAGTGACACTTCTTGTGTTAATTGTTTTAGAATTTTCTCTATTTGATATTTCCATGATGGTATTCAATTTCTCTCCTTCCTTTGCCTCACTACCTTGTGTATAGTTTATATGTCGTCGGAAGGCAAGTTATTGGTCTATAATTTTTGGGGTAGCTTGCAGGTTCACTCTTAAGTAGGAGCATTGTTTTACCTGTTGTTTAGCCAGATTGGTGTCTGTTCAGGGTGCGCATATAAATAGCTCTTGCTCATGGCTAGGTCTTCATGCAGAGATGTTAATACTTTTAACAAAAGTTAGGCACTGCATCTGGGCCTGGGGTTTTCCAGTCAGTGGCTTTTCTTAACTTTGTTTCAATCTCTCTGGCTGTTACTTCATCCCATTTCATATCCTATACCTTTATACTTCTTATTCTTTCTTTTACTTCTTTTATCCATTTAGCATCTTTGTTGTGTTCCACACGGTATTCATAGATTCTTCTTCAAAATGCATCTATTTCTTCTTTTTTGCCAGTCTTTCAATTCCTTTTACCTTGTTTCCCAATTCTCTATAAAACTTTTTTGGGTCATCACTAAATTGCCTATTTTGTACTTTTCCTTTATATTTATCTGTGTATCTTCTGAGTTGTTCTGCCTGTGCTGAAATTTTAAATTTATTATTTGCGATAGTGCATGATAGCTCCTGGTCTGTTCTAATACTGCGCACTGCTTTTATCACATCTATCTTTCCTAGTATTTTTGTTGATCTATTCCCTCTTCTATAGTCTTCTAACAGTGACACTTCTTGTGTTAATTGCTTTATAATTTTCTCTATTTGATATTTCCATGATGGTATTCAATTTCTCTCCTTCCTTTGCCTCACTACCTTGTGCTCTTGTGGTAGAACTTTATCAGTTTTTAATTTAGCTTCACAGTAACATATCTTGTTTACTTCTGTTATATCGCATGGATCTCTATGGACAGTCCTAATTACTGTGTTCATCTGTTTTATCAGACTTTTGACTTTTGGGGTTTTATTGACCTTCTGCAGTCTATTTATTTCATTGATTTTAATATATCTATGCCCATTAAATCAAGCAGCTCTTCCCTTAGTTCATTGTCTTCCAGACTAAGGGCACAGCCTTTGTTTTTCACTTCCTGCGGGCATTCTATAGCGTCTTCCTGTGGCACCTTATCTTCGATTTCATCCTGTGCTATTTGTTGCTTTGTCATATAGGAACTCACTGGCCTGTCACTCCTCAACTTTGACTGCATCAAAATTTCCGTAGTCTCCTGTTCATTCCCTTGCTGTCTAGCTTTAAATGAACATTTATACTGGTTTCCTGTGGAAGGCTCCAAAATATCTTTGATATGGCACCTGACCAATTGTTTCTTTTCCACTGGTTTCCCCTTAATTTGGATATCCATTGCTCTGTCCTGTTGTGATGCTTTCTGCATTAGATTTTCTACACTGAATCCTTCACTTTACAGGTGCTCCATAACCTCAATTTCTATTTCTTTAACTTCTCCATTACTGATCGCCTTTTCTGCTTTTCCTCTTTGTCTTCTTCTTTTTTGTATTGTAAGGTTTTCCATATCCAGATTCTTTTGCCTGCATTTCTCTTCAAATATCTTTGGTGCTGCTCTTTTTGTACTGGTTAGTTTTGCTTTCTCCTTGGCATAAATATTACACCATATTAAATCTCTTTTTTTTCCCCATGTCCATATTTCTTCTTCATACGTCTCCTGATCTTCCTGCTTCTCCTTACTTTGGGGACTCACTTCATCATGCTTTGATGCAGTCTGTGTTAGACTTTCTACATTAAATCCTTCACTCCGCAGACACTTCATAACTTCAGCTTCTATTTCCTTAACTTCTACTTTACTAATCTTCTTTTCCACATTCCGTCTTTATGATATTGTTCCTCCATACTGTTCTGGTGATGTTGCAGAAGAAGTTTAGATCCCCAGACTGAGGATGCCATTTGACTTGTTGACGTGCAGCAAATACATTCATTTGGGGATGGAGGATACCAGAGTAATCACCACTAAAGGCAGGATTCAAATAATCCATACTTAAAGACAAGGAATCAGAAGTGGGACTAAAATAAGGGAGTTTAATATCTGCCTGAATCCCAGTTTCAGCTCTTCTGTTCTTTATTCCCCCCATTTTCTACAGTTGTCAGCTGACACCAGCTCCTCTTTTCATTCATCAGGTCTAATGGGCTCTCATTACCCTGCCCTGAGCTCAACTCACCCCCACATATGGGACCAGTGAGGAGATCGAAATGGGGCAGTGTCATGCTACTGCCAGGTAGTTTATCCTAACGCACACTACCCCACCATGGCAACCTTTGCGAACTCCATGTGTTTGCTGTATTGTAGATGCATGTCCAAGCATGAGAAACCTCTAAGTGTTGTCTCAGTTTGCAGCATGGAGCCTAGAAAGCTCTTAATGCTGATACACTACAGAGTCCAGATTCCCTCTCCTTCCAGGCTAGATGAGCCAAAATCTGCTACTAGTGCCACAAGTCCAACACAGATTGTCTGGACATTACAGTGAGGGTTTTATCCATCTGCAGCATAGAGCTGTTTGGTGTTCTGTAGTCTTGTAATGGTATACCAACAGAATGTCTCACCATTTAGAGTAATGTTGTCTTTGTACGTCTGACATATTTTACTTATTTTAAGTTATTTGACTAAAATTCCTTTAAATAAAGTTTGCCCATTTCTTATTCCACAGTTGTTTTTTTTAATTTAATACTAAAAAAAAAGAACAGTTTAAAGAGAATCTTGATATGAATATGTTTTAATTAACCTCTTTTTTTCTCTAGCTACAACCCACAACTGACGATCAGTTGACAACAGCTCCCCTTCTCAGTCATCGGGTCTCCTGGACCCACCAGCTTCTCCTTGGCTCAACTCAACCCATGAACAGGGCTGATGAGGAGACTGAGGATACTGCTGCATTGTCATACTGCTGCTGGGGGGGGGGGGCCTAACCCCTACCACCCCACCACAGCAGCCTTGCAAGCTGTATATACATGTACAGAACCTCCTGACCAAGAGGTGTATCCTTAACCTCCTGACCAAAGGGCATACCCACAATCTGCTGACAAAGGGGTATATCCACAACCTCCTGACCAAGGGGTCAAAAGTTGTTCAGTTGTTGTTTCTTGTAAATAGTTTAAAAAATGTTTGTTACTGTTGCTATAATTTTTGGGGCTTACAGTTCTCTCAACACACTGTCCACTCCTTACCTCATTTTCTCCCTCTCCTCAGTGTTATTACTACTCAAAAAAAAAAAAATATATATATATATATATATATATATATATATATATATATATATATATATATATATATATATATATATATATATGGTTCCCCTTTATAATCGTGAAGTACTGAAATCTCGAATTTCAGTATTTTGCGACCATAAAGGCAAACTTTTAAAATGTTGAAAGTGCATAATCGTGAATTTGCGCTGTTTGGTTTGGATGTTCGGCGTAGTGTATGGATTTACGTCGAATCTTGGGTAAGTGAATGTTTTGTAAGTTCTATGTGTGGGTTAGGGTAGGAAGGTGAACGTATGAGTGTGTAATTGTTGGATGTGCTGGTGTTTGTCTATGTGTGATGTGTGTGTGTGTGCGCGTGCGCACAAGGGACTGTAATGTCTTTTTGTGAGTGTACTGTCTTTTACTGTTTGTGCGATCTCGGAGTTAGTATATATAAGTAGGGGGGTGGGGGTGCAGGGGGCTTGCCCCCCTGCTTATGTGTAGTGTAGGTATGTGGATGTGTGGTGTTTTGTTTTTGTGTTTATTTGTTTTGTAGTGTGGATGTTGTAGTTTGTGTGTGGTGTGGTGTATGCTGTGTGTTCAGGATTTGTAGTTTCAGGATTGTGAAGGTTCGGTATTTGAAGGTTTCGCCTTTATGGTCGCTAAATACTGAAATTCGAGATGTCAGTATTTTGCAATTATAAGGGGGAACCATATATATATATATATATATATATATATATGAAATTTTGTTTGTCCATAACTATTATTTAATATGTACACAGTACTAATTTTATTTTTCTCAATGTGATCTTTACTGAAATGCTTTTTTTTTTTTTTTTTTTTTTTTTTTGAACGTGTATCTATTTGAAAACTGTACTGAATACTTCTTTGTATAGACCAACTAGATGTGTATTCTGCATCTTACTGTATGCATACTATTGTACTATCTAATTATTGTATTTTGCTGATATTTCTGTGGAGCTTTTCTCCCTGGGCCTCCTCTGAAAATGGGCTTCTGGCCCAGTTGGATAAATAAATAAATTATAATAAATATGCTACAGGAGATAATAGGGGCGAATGTAAGAAAGCTTTTACTGTAAAAGAAGACTGATAGTGAAAGGTTTGTGGCCACTATTATTGTGGATCAGGGGGCAAAAAAGGAAAATAATGAATTAAAAAAGAAGAAGCACTTTTGTCTTGTCACGTTTCAGTATGACTTCATCTGATTTGTTTTAAAGGATAGTACTTAACACATGCTTACATTGAATAAAACAGCAGCACGTCATCACAAAATTCCACCAGTAAAATCAGTGCATATGTGCCTTTGAATTAAGAATGTATTTGAAATTTATGATCTAGGATACAATTTCAAAAGACTTGCTATTAGCGTAAGTGACCAGTTACACTGAGAGCAAGTCTTTTGGTATCTGGCTCCTGTCTAACCCCCGTTTATAGATAGACCTCACACTGAAATAAATCGCTTATACTAAGCACAAGTCTTTCAGAATCAGGGCAAACTTACACTGAGAGAAAGTCTTTTTAAATCTAGTCCAAAATCATTACTCTGGTGGCATGTAAACATTTAATATTTGCCATTTCAGCTGTTTGCAGTTCAATGCAGTTTCTACATAACTACCTGTCAGACCCATATTGCCAAGTTCCAATATGTCAGTATGTAAAGTAAAATTATTTTACACATTGCACATTGTTTCTGATGCTTATGAAGTACATTATTTTCATTTTTATTCCTCACTGCATATATACATATGTATATGTTCATAAATCTTGCTTGCATTTTAGTGGTTGTTAAAGTCTGTAGTGATTAAATAGATAAAACATGGAGCAGTAGTTACTATTGTCCACTAGATGACAATAGGAGCACAGTTTTAGATGGTAAAATCACTAAAAATAAGGCAACACTTTTTTCCATTCATACTGGATTCTAAACAGATCATAATTGGTAACCGGAAGCTGTTTAGGCCTTTCCCGTGTGTAGTGAAAACAGATGAAAAGCCAGTGTTTGTTAAAAACAGAAATCACAATATACATTCCCTATTTATTAGGGAAGAAAGAAATGCATATAACAAGGAAAAAAAGCACTTAAATAGTTTATGTTGGACAGAACTTTTTTCCCTGTGTTACCAGTAAGACAGTATAGTTCTGGTTATTTTACCTATGAATCCACTGATGTTGCATATATTTATTTGTATTCAGAACTAGGATGCTTAAGAATTAGATGTATATGTAATAAATACTAAGAATGAAAACGAAGCACTTAGCAAGCTTTAAAAACAATATGCAATACAATAGATTTTTATTTTATGTGCTGGATTATGTTGCTCTGTGGCTAAGAGGCAGAGATGTCGAAAATGCACTGAATTACACAAAAATGAACAGTTATCAGATGCTTGCATGCCACCTGGGTTGGGTTAAACAATGTTGTAAATGTTAAATATGTGCTTAAGTCAAAGGCACCAAAGCATTTATTTCATTGGCTGAATTTTGTGACCATGTGATTGTTTTTATTCAATATAAATATGTGTTACGGTGTCTTTTAAAACAGAATCAGATGAAGTTATTGAAGACTATCAAGGCAAAGGCATTTATTCTTTTAATAAATTGATTGTCATTTTGGGATATATGAGAATTTTTTTTTCTCTTTAGTATGGTTTAGACATTCATTGTGTTTATATGTTAATGAATTAGCTGGGCTAGTCAAGAGAAAGAGTAATAGCTTAACATAGAAGATTAAAGTCTTGGATAATTGCATCACAAGAGACAATGTTCTATTCACATGCTGCAGTATTCATAACAGTAGGGAGGTTGCTGCCTGCAACGCCGACATCCAGCTAGTAAACCAAAGTCTTGCTTCGGGGTGGGGGGTACGTGTGACGTCCTGTGCCAGGGCCATAAAGCAACGTAGGGTATAAAATTGACATCTTCACGTACCTTCTTCAGAATTTTTCTGCCACAGTGAACATCTGACTCCAGTTCGCCAGTTCGGGAAACAGATCCTGTTTTCAGACAACCGCTACAGATAAATACCCTGTGGGGTTTTCTTTATCCTTTTGTTTATTGCTAATATGTACATGTCCACTAGAAAGGGGAAATGTGCTTGTGGGAGACAAATTCGTCCCAAGGACTCGTATGATAAGTGCGTATTCTGTTTAGGCGAGGCCCACTACCATACGTCCTGCCGCATTTTCAAATCATTCATTCTGAAAATGCTTTGCAACCGTCTGGCCGCGCTTAAACTTTACTTGGAAAATCAGAGGCTTTGACGTCTCGCACTCAGTATGGACGGAGGAGCAGGTCCATCTGAAGAGCCGCCGTGAAGAAGGCTAAGGAAACCAGGCCTGATTCTCATGCTGCGCCTCAGGCATCAGGGGAGATTCTTGAGACTGATGAAAGCCCAGAATCTCTTCAGACAGACATTTCCTTGCTAGGCCCAGGAACCACTATGGAAGCTGGACTACCAGAAACCTTGAGTATATCCGCTGAGGCATGCCAACCATCAGATCCTGATGGCTGAGGGGAACCATGACTCATTCAGTCGGCGGGACCTGCTCTTGCTCCTCCATCCACTCAGACATCGGCTTCCTCTCTTTCTCTACCATCTACCCCTATGAAGAGAAAACAGAAAATAAAGCACACAGAAACAGATCCTGTTCCAGGAAGGGAAGCTTTCTCTCAGAGCCTGTTTAAGGCATTCCAGGCCCTACAGACACAGCAGCAACCTACTGTGTCTCCTACAGGGCTCCCTTCACTTGTATCAGAGGAAGATCTCTCCTCAGATGAAGATTCTGTGACCTATGACTCTCAAATGGATTCACCCAAGGATTTCATTACCCCAGAGGAAGAGGGATCCTATTACCCCTGAGTCTCCTGGGGAAGAATTCACCTTTGGTGCTACCATTTCCCTCATGAGGGAACATTTTAAGTGGCAGGCCTCAGAGGTCTCAGATAGTAAGAAAAGGTATTTTGACCTGCTCCAAATGGAACAGCCATCCCCTTCAGCTGTGCCTCCCTTGCTCCCCTTCCAGGATGCCTTTTTAGCCACCTCTCATGCACCTGACTCACAGCCCCCAGCCTCTAAACGTTCTGACCATGTCTATAAGGTCCCACAGGATAGCCAGTTCCTTTTCAGAAACTCACCAGCAGACCCTGCTGTTATTGCAGTCTGCAGATAAAACATCTAGACAATTACCTTCTGCTGCCATCTAGCCTGCTGATAAGGACAGTAAATTTATGGATAGACTAGGGAAAAGGTATATACCTCCTCTGCTCTTGCTATAAGAGCATTGAACAACCAACCCCCCATGGTTAAGTATGTCCTAGACACAATTACCAAGGCTTCTATCATACTTTATAAGCACTCGAATCCAGTATTAAAATTCAGCTAAGCAACCTACTCTCAACAGCATCCCAAGTAACTAGGCATTCCATCATGTCCAGTTATGATGCTGTGGAAGCATCATCCAAGTTTGCTGCTTCTGGCTCAGTACTAAGGTGATACTCCTGGCTAAGACTTCAGCCTCTGCCCTTAGATGTACAAACAAAACTCATGGATGCCCCCCTGGAAAATAAAGCCCTATTTGGCCAAGCCTTAGCTGAACTTTTAAATCCCTCCAAGAGAAGGGAAAAGAACTTCAAAACCTAAAACACTTGCTGGTATCCCCCATTCCCACATACCACAGAAACTATCCACAGAAAACTTCCTTTGTCAGGAGGCAAGACTCCCACACAGCTCCTCAAACAAAGGGACGCAGGCAACCAAGGAAAACCTCTGCCCCCAGGTTTCCCTCCACTCCTGCCACTCCACCTTTTTGAAGACAGTCTGACCAAGGCAGGCCACCTCCTCTGTGACTTACCTTTGCAACTTCTAAACACCTCTCTGTCTCTTCGCCTCACCCTCTTCCTACCCTCCTGGTGGAAGATTACTACAGAAAAATGGGTACTTTCCATCATTCAAAGGGGTTGCTTCATGACTTGGTGGATGCTGCCCCCCTTCCAGGGAATTCCTCAACCACCAACAAACCAAATCCACCTCTTCCCCACTATCAAACTGCTAGCCCAAGACACCATAGAACAAATAGCACCCACCCCAATAAACAAAGGATTTTATTCAAGAATGTTTCTGGTACCAAGGAAAGATGGCCCATGGAGACCAATTCTGGACTTATCTTCCATAAATCAGTTTCTCAAGGTACCCAGATTCAAAATGATCACCTTACCTTTGCTCCTGCCACTCATTCCCAATCGGCCTTCGTGGTAGCCTAGATTTGAAGGATGCCTACATCCACATACAAACCCACCGAGACTACAGGACATTCCTTCACTTTGCAGTAGGTTCCTGACATTTTCAATTCTCTGTCTTCCACTATGGGCTCTCCACAGCCCCTCGAGTGTTCACAAAATGTCTAGCACCTTTCATTGCTTATTGCAGAACACAGTGTATACAAATATACCCATACCTAGACAACCTGTTTGTTCTTCATCAAGACCGCCTAGTCCTCCAAGAACACCTAAGGCAGGTGATCTACACCTTGACCCACCTAGGGTTCACTATAAACAACGAAAAGTCTGATCTGCAATCCACACAAGACATGATTTTCTTGGGATGCAGAATCAGAACAGACCTAATGAAAGCCTTTGTCCCAGAACAAAGAATCCTGGATCTTGGCACATACTTCAACAAACTCACCAGTCTCACTTCATTACCAGCACGATAATTCCTAAGGATGCTGGGATACATGGCTTCCTTGATACCCATGTTACCCCTAGCAAGACTCCACATGAGAAAGATCCAGTGGATCTTGAAGAATGTATGGAGCCAACACACCCATCTGCTGGACTCTCCTCTTCCCCTACTCCAGTGTGTGAAGAGAGAAATCCAGTGGTGGATCTCTCCCATCCATCACAACCAGGGAATTCCATTAAAGGTTCATGCCCACCAGCAAGTACTCACCACAGATGCATCAGACTTGGGTTGGGGGCAGTGCTACACCACAACCTAAGACAGATCATTGTGCAGGGAAAATGGTCCACACTAAGACTAAGGGACCACATCAGTGTCAAAGAAATGAGGGCACTCCTCTTAGCCCTCTAAACTTTCAAAACAGCCCTACTTCCAGGGACTCTCGAAGTGTTCACGGACAACATGACTGTCATGTGGTTTACCAAATGATGTGGATATTCTACAAAAGGGCCTTACAGAAACAGATGCTTGGTGTCAGAGCCATGGGCTCAAGCTCAATGCCAAGAAATGTATAGTTATCCCCTTTGGGAAAAAACATGTACCCATGAATTACCACATAGGTGGCAGTACACTAAACAGCAAAACTGTGATAAGAGACTTGAGACCACTGTCCACCTGTGTCCCCACCTTCGATAACCACATCGCCACAACAGTCAGAAAATACTTCTGTGTGGCACACCTCATCACTAAGGGCTTTTCATCCAGAAAAAAGGAGGTCATTGTCCCACTGTACTCATCCCTCATTAGACCCATTATAGAGTACAACGCCCCTTTTGGTATGTACCTCTCAAGACATCTGCAACAACCGGAAAGGCCGCAGAAATACCACATTAAAAGAATCACAGGCCTAAAGCAGATGCCCTATGCTGACCGTCTAAAAAAAACTCCAACTATATTCTGTCGCATATCGTCTAGTCAGAGGCAATCTCTGCTTAACATACAAGGCCATGTTGAACCCAGAGCTGTTGGACATGCTACACTTAAAGAAATCCCAATCCCTCAGAGACGCATGCTCCAGGGATCTAAACCTTGTCATCACAATGAACAAAACATGATGGAGGGATAGGTTCCTGACACAGAGACTCCCCAGACTCTGGAATACACTGCCCATACATGTCAAGCAGAGCACCTCTTTGGCCGTCTTCAAAAGGAACCTTGATGATTGGATGGGAGATAGGAAATTCACCCCGGGGATCACATCAGTTGCCCCGCTAGACAGGGGTCCAGGGAAGTAAATACTGTGGGAAGGAATAGCCAGGGAATTGTTATGGCTAGGCTTGTATAGGCCCTAGGGCTTGATAGCCTAGTACCAACCTATGAACAAACGGGGAGGGGACAAGATCCTACCTCCTTTGCAGCTTAACCGTCCAAATCGGGACCTTAGCAACAACCCTCAACGTCCATCTACTAGCAGTTTACATTCCCTCCATTGAGAATGTCATGGTAGACTATCTAAGCAGAACTTCAGCTCCCTCTCATGAATGGATGTTTCACAGAGAGGTATTCCTAGATCTTATACACAGGTGGGGTATTCCACAACTAGATCTGTTTGCCTCCTCCCAAAACAAACAGATGGTCAATTTTTGCACAATCCACAAGCCTGGAAAGTGGACGCCTTTTCTTTTCCTTGGGGGGGGTTGTATCTCTATGCCTTCCCACCCTTCACTCTGATTCAGAAAGTTGTCCTCAAGATCCAGAAGGACAATGCAAAAATCCTGTTGGTGACCCCCTACTGGCCAGGACAGCAGTGGTTTCCCCTTCTCTACCTACTAGCCAAGGGCAATCACCACAGGTTATCCCACCGGATAGACTTGTTCACACAAAACAGGGGATCGCTATTACACACCCCCAAGTGAACAACTTAAAGCTGACCTTATGGGTGATAGCGTTCTAATCCCCTTCAGACACCTATATTCAGAGGACGTACTCAATGTCCTGAAGGAGGCCAGGAAACCTAGCGCCAGGAGAAATTATATTGCTAAATGGAAAAGATTCTCCAGGTGGTGTCAGAGGAAAAAACAGGACCCTATGACTATCCCTATTCCCTTGGTCCTTTCCTATTTGTGTGAGCTTCACTCAGGGCTAACCTACTCATCAGTCAAAGTCCATTTATCTGCCATCTCTGCCTGTTTGCCCGTGTTACCACCGCTGGCATCCAGATTGGATGTCAAGCTGTTCCTGAAAGGGAGTCCTTCATATCAGGCACCCCAAGGAAGCCTATCCCTCCACTTTGAGAACAGAAATTTGTATTAGAAAAATTAACACTCCCTCCTTTTGAACCAGCACATTCAGTAACCCTAAAACTGTATACCCTTAAAACGGTCCTACTAGTGGCCCTTACCTCCGCCAGGAAGGGTATCAGAGATACAAGCCCTTATGGCCATCCCTTCTTACTTCATTTTCCACAAGGGCAGGGTTATCCTCAGGACTAATCCCTCCTTCATGCCTAAGGTGGTTAATGAGCTTTCATTAAACCAAACCATCCTGTTTTTTTACCCCTAACCCCCAAAATGCCTCTAAGAGAACACTGCTCTCTCTCTCTCTCTCTCTAGATGTACACAGACACTTGAGTTATTACTTAGACAAGACAAAACCTATTAGAAAATCTGATCAGCTTTTCATTGCCTTCCATCCTAGGGCTCTAGGGAAGGCAGTCACCAAACAAACCATTTCCTCATGGATCTCAGAATCCATTGGAATGTGTTATTCCGCTCAGGGTAAAAGCTTTCAGGGCCATGTCAAATCACACTCTACCAGGGCAACTGCTTTCTCAGCTGCCTTTTTATAGGGGGTTAACTTTGCCTCAGTTCTAGAAGCTGCCACTTGGGCATCAGTACACACATTTACCAAACATTACAAGCTGGACCTAGCCTGTAAGGCTAGAACTGGGTTCGCCAGGTCCATTCTTCAAGGTCTCCTTGACCAAGGGACCCCTATCCTCCACCCAAGTTCATACCTAAAAGCTTTGGCATTCTCCCTACTGTTATGAATACTGCAACATGTGAATAGAAGGACATAAAATAGTTGTGTAAGAACTTACCATAACCTTAGATATCCTTCTCTTCTATGTTGCAGTATTCGGTCCCTCCCTTCCTGTCCCCTTTTGCTCACTTGCCTGTTATACCTTACTTACCTGTGGACACATCATCATCTTGCCTTCCTTCTGACTTCTCCACTAATCACAACCTAAAAAGTACACTTATTCTAGTCCACATGTGAGTATATAGGGTCTAACTACTTTGACCCTCCTTAAACCTCCAGGAGTACTACTGTATGCGGCAGTCGATTCTGAAGAGGGTACTTGCAGGTGTCACTTTTATACCCTACGTCACTTTATAGCCCTGGCACAGGACATCACATGTACACCCCTGAAGCAAGACTTTGGTATATTGGCCAGATGTAGACGCTGCAGGCAGCAACCTCCCTACTGTTATGAATACCGCAACATGGAAGAGAAGGTCATCTAAGGTTATGGTAAGCTCTTACACAACTATTCTATTTTAATAATAAGTAACACAATGCACTCATCAGAAGTTGTTAGCTGGGGGGTAGTACCTCAGAGGAGTCGTGCTATTAATATCTTAAGAGTTGCTCTGCAGTGACCGATGAGGTGTTGTTAGACACTAGTGGTATATATGTAGGCATTAAGACATATAGTAGGACAACCTTTATTAAAGTGTGAAGTGTTTATTTTCATCTGGAGAACATGCAGAAGTTTGGATGAATGATAAGGGCAATTATTGCATTTCTGGATGAAACTGCCTTTTAAGTAGGTGACTGGAATAGAGTAATGAGTGCTTTAGAGATCAGACATGGGGCAGGGTGTTTTGTACATAAAATTTACATTAAAGCAATAGGGCTCACCCAATATCTGATATTAGATTAGTTGCCTGCTCGAAATATATATATATATATATATGGTTCTACCTGACTTCGTCGACAGCGCAGAAGACCGACAACGGAATCCGGAGCTCCAGAAGATCGACAATGAAGAAGACCGACGCGACGGATGACAACACCGACGCCGAGGATGCCGACATGGGAAAAGGCTGTGTGAGTATGCGGTAGTGACGGACGTTAGGGTGCGAGTCAGGTAAGTGTGGATATTGACGGTCTGTGGGGATAGGGGTGGGTTAAGTGAGTTAGGGTTAGGGAGCGATAGGGGTGGGTTAAGTGAGTTAGGGTTAGGGAGCGATAGGGGTGGGTTAAGTGAGTTAGGGTTAGGGAGCGATAGGGGTGGGTTAAGTGAGTTAGGGTTAGGGAGATAGGGGTGGGTTAAGGAGTTAGGGTTAGGGAGTGGGTTAGGTAATGCACGGGCTTATAGTGACGGACCTTAGGGTTAGGGTAAGGTTTAGTGTGGGTTTGTAAGGATTTTGGTGTGCTTGTGTTGTGTGTGTGGTTTGTGGAATGGGGATGTGTTTTGTTTTTTATTGTTGTTATTGTGGTGTGTGCAGTGTATGGGGTTTCGTGTTTGTGTACCGTCGGTTATTTCGTTGTCGGGTATGTGAGGTTTCGTGTTAATGGACTGTCGATTATGTGGTGTCGGTGATGTCGTTGTCGGTGTTGTGTGGTTTCGACTATGTCAGGTAGAACCATATATATATATATATATATATATATATATATATATATATATATATATATTGTAGTACCTGTAAAATAAGGAAACACACTTGTAAGATTTATTTAACTACAGAAGGTGTTTGATTAAAGACATGAAACTACATTCAGAAGTGATTTTTGACATGTTCCTCTTGAATGTAGTCTGTATACACTGGTCCTCTCTTGTTTGGAGAGACACTGTCATGTCCCTCCTTGGTTTCTAAATAGAGAGGCTTTTTGCTGCTTGGTATAAGGAACTAGAAAGTAACTTAAATATGTTGAGACATGGTTATCAGTCTTGGAGGAACAAGAACAATGTAAAAGTCAAACTTAAGGTAAAAGTAAGAAATTACACTACTTAATATTATGAATAAATCAATATTAGATTCAAGAGTCAAAAGAAAGCAATTGCTAGTGTTGCAAATTAAGTATTACTAGGAAAATGAAGTAGTGAAACATGACCTGGAAGTACATATTAGTTTGGGCTATCAGTTCTGTTAATGTTTAAAATTCTATTCATTATTAGAAAATGCTAGCAGGTTGGTTAAGACAGCAGAAAATCTCAAGGGGTTGCTGCAGGTTTAAAAAATGTAAATGAGTCAAACTGTAGCAGAAACCAAGTGGTAACCACAGAGCAGCTCTGTCAGTATAAAGACTAATATAAATGAGCATTTATGTCAAGTCCAATATCAACCCCCCAAAAAAATAAAACAAAAAAGCCCAATATCAAACCCAAGCTAAGTGGTGTGAAAATGAGAGATGTAAAAGTTTTATAAGAAGTCTGGCTCTGCTGAACCTTACTGCGTGTCAGGCGATACTTGTGATGGTACCTCTAACTAGGGAGGAGTTAATTAAAGGTTAGGTTAGATGGAAACCTCCAGGCAGTGATGGTTTAGTAGTCAGTTGTTGGACCATTTATAAGGAAAGACTGCAAAGATTAATTCAACATTTTAATATTGAGCTGGAAAGAAAAGAGATTCCTTTACACTGGAGAGTGTAATAGTGGTACTGATACCTAAAGTCTGGAGGGAGTTGTTTACCATATGTTATGAATTGCAATACTGAATTATGAGTGTAAGCCATTTATGACAGTGTTGGTGAAAAGGTTGATGGAATGTCTGTTAACCAATAATGACTAGTGTGGACTTGTGGGAAAAGGCAGACATTTGGTAATATATTGAAAATCAAACTGTTGATTCCAAGATTATGGCAGCTGTGTAAGCAGCTAAAACAGAGCTTGGTGCAGTGTACAGTGTAAACTAACAAAAGCTGACAAACTTATAAGCTAAAGGTTCTGTAAAATCCAGAGGGTTAACAAGGAAAAAAGTGAAGCAAAAGGGAGAGAAACTGTGAAAACTCAAGTGGAGACTGAAAGCAGTGTGGTAAAATAAAGCTTGGAAAAGCAGCTGGTAATGGCAGCAGACAGAGAAAACTTCCCATTAACCCAGGAAAGAGAGATTGCCCAAATGCAGTCTGAGATTTTCAAGATAAAGTGACTCCTGCCTGGAATATATAGAAATAAATAGCAGAAGGCTGCAAGAAAACAGATGATGATTTAACCAGTCATTCAGAGGAAGTAGTATATATGTAAGCTACTGAAAAGGAAATGAAAAAAAGGGATATAACAATTAAAATATGAACAAATGGCACAGACATTGGCTGAACTCGAGGACAGCTCATGTAGAGACAACTTGTGGGTAGGAGAACAGAGTGAAAAATTGTAAAGACTATGTGAGACGATTCCTCACCACACAGGCTGGATTTCTACTGCTGATATTAAAATAGAGCAAGCACATAGAATAAATATCATAATGTGAGACTAAATATCATAATGTGAGACTAAAAAAGTAGCCAAGAAGTATAGTGATTAAACTGTAGACTCATCAGCTAAAGGCGGAAATTCTTTCTAGTTTCTGGAGGAAAGAAACAATCTTAGACTGGAAACACAAGGGTTTACATGGATAATGGCTTTTCATTAGAAACCCAAACTAACAAATGCTTGGCTTCCTTCCGTAAGATTCTGCAGAGAAATTAAACTTTTAAGTTACTGTATCCTGCTTTATTTTGAGTCTTCTATCCACATGGATTAAAAACCTACACATACCTTCGACAGGCTCAAGATGAACTGGCAAAGAGAAAACAGCACCTGGAGGCAGGATAATTTGGTGAAAGTACAAGCAACCAGTTAACAGGTAAAAGAAAAACAATAATGGGCATTTCAAGGTAGAAATTTTCTGCAAAGCCTTTTCCTGTTTTCCAGAAGAGAATTGTATGGGAGATAATTCCTACTAAGTCTTATGGACTTTTTTAAGAGGGTCACCAAAGCAATGGATGAAGGCAAGACTGTGCACACAGCTTACATCGGCCTGGTGAAGGCTTTTGATACAATACCCCAGTCAGGCATTCTAGATAAGCTCAGTAATTTAGGTATAAACCTTTTTATCACCTGCTGCATAGCCAGCTGGCTCACTGATAGGACCCAGGAGCTCAAAATAGGTGAGGCCATCTCCAGTAAGAGGCCAGTCCGTAGCAGAGTCCTCACTGGTCTCAGTACTTGTCATGATTCCTTTTTGGTGTCTATTTCTCTGAAGTAGAAGCAAATGCTGACAGCTTATGTCTGACTACATTTGCAGATGATTGTTGGCTGGGCGTTCTCATAGACTCTCATGCTAACACCAGCATTCTTCAAGAAGGCCTATCTCTGACTAACAAATGATGCCAAAGCCACAATATTAAACTCCATGCTAAGAAATGTCTGATTGTATCCTTTGGGAAGTCAACCATCCAGTGCAATTACCATGTTGTTAATACACCCCTAAGAATCAACCCAGTGGTCAGGCATCTGGCTACGCACATAGACACTAGCCTTACCTTTGACCACCACTTGGCCACAGTGGTGAGGCAATGCTTTTATGTTGCTCAACCTATAAGTAAAGGCATGGCATCTAGGTCCAAACAGGTCATTATCCCAAAGTATTCTGCCCTTATCAGACCAATCACAGAGTTCAGTGCTCCCTTCAGTATGTACCTGACCAGGCATATGCAGCAACTAGAGTGACCTCAGAGGTTCCTTATGAAAAGGATATAAGGTGTAACAAACCTGCCTTATGCAGAGCACCTTAAAGCCCTTTCCCTCTACTCAGTCTGCTATAGTTTGCTGAGGGATGATCTATGCTTGGCTTAGAAGGCACCTGCAAACCTCACACTTATGAATCTTTTGCAAGTTTGTAAGTCAAACAGTACCAGAAACACAAGGTCTAGAGAACTGAATTTTGTCTGTGACTTAAACAGATAGATATGTGTCTCAGAGACTGCCCCTCTTATGGAACAGCCATGTGAAGCTGAATTTGTCTATTACCCAATTTAAGAGCAACCTAGACAGGTGGATGGGGTACAGGAAATTTACACTGGACCTGGCACCCATGTTCTTTATGGACAGAGGCATCTTATCTTATAAATGCCTGGCCTACTGTGTCCTTTCTGGATCTAGGACATCATTCTTTCAGGGAAAGCTTGACTAGGTTTAGAAACACACCCTGGGTCATTAGCCTAGTAACAATCTATGAATCTATGAGACAGCTTTCGCAAATATGGAACATTCCTTAAAAAGCAATGCACTAGGAACATTGAATGAGGGCACTATTTAAAGTGCTTTGTTATGATTTATAATTACATTGTGGCATCTGGTGAGCTAAATGCCACAATGCATTTTGAGCAAGTGTATCCATATTTATTTGGGTCATTGTTTAGTAAAAAGTGTGGTGAACTTTTTATTAGGACCACGGTTGAAATAAATTTAGCATTTCCCTGCTTGATGGCATGTAAGGTGTCATAGACTTTAATCGATTTTTCTCTGTGCATGCGCAACTTGTGTCCATTAAAGTCCATGTTATCCCCTCAGTTGATGTAATTGAGGTTAAAGATCAGTGTTAACCCTCAGTGTGAATGGTGTGCGGAAAACAAATTTTACAAGTTTTTTTTTTTGTAAGTCTGATTTTGCCTATATAATGAAGATACAGATAAGCACTTTGTATGCCACTTACAGTGGTGTAACAGGTAAGTCACAAATTTGTGACAAAATACTAAAAAGGGATAAATATATGGCAAAGGATATGATAGTCTTCAAATGTGAAGTATATGCTAAATTACACCTTAAAACTACTGAAATTATAGGCTAGGCTAGCTGGAGAAATTTCCATTTTCAGTAGCGGCCCGGGGAGAAAAGCTCCACAGAGTGAGATACATACAGAAAATCTATCAAACCAAAATAAAATAATGATAACAATAACAATCATAATATTGGAGTTAGTATTAGGGTTTGCAATAACAAAAAAAATAAAGACTAGTAAACCCTTCAATGTAAAGTACTACTACAGGGGTTAATTCCTAAGACATACAATACTATCTACATGACATTTTAAAAATTGAGAAAGAGAAGGAAGAAAAAGAGAACTTAATAGATATAGTCAAAAAGGAAAGTATGTAAGGAAAGTAGAGTGAAAGAAAGTAAGGGAAATGATAGAGATTAACTGTGGAGAAAAAGCAAAACAACAGTGGGGGAAGAAGAGTAAGACAAATAGGGAGTAGTGAAAGAAGGAGTAAGGGAGATAGTTATATTTAGTTAGTAATAGTAAATTAGTTAGTCAGGTTTACTACAAGAACAAAGCCAGTGATTTTGGAAATGCAGTTTAATATTTTGTTTGAAAAGAGGCAATGATGTAATCTTTGTTATGTTAGTAGGTAACAAATTCCATTTTGTCCCAACAGCATTGGTAAAAAGAGAGTCACCAGCATTATTATTTGATTTTATAGAACTTGTCAGAATTTTACTGGAGGAGAGAGTTAAGATTTTTATAGGGGATTATGAGTTGTGAGAGTATTGGGGTATTATTAGGTTGGTATAAGATTTTGTGGGCAATGCAGAGTTGATGGATTATCAGATAGTTCTGAAACTCAGGCCAGCCTAAAAATTTTAAGTTAAGACAATGATGTGTTTTATAGGGGTTGCCGGTAGCAAAGCGGGCAATGTTATTATAGCAGGTTGCCAGTTTGTTTAGGCTTGTTTTTTTGAGATTGGTGAAGATAGGTGAAGCATACAGAAGAGTAGAAATAAGATGGGAGTGAGCGATCCTTGTTCTAGTTGAAGGTGTGAGAAAAGGTCTAATTCGATACAGGGATCCTATCTTTCTGTTAACTTGTTTTATGGAGTTGTTAATGTGTAGGTCAAATGAGAGATTATTGTCTATTGTAATACCTAGCAATTTAGTTGATGTGTCAGGTGAGATGACAGTGGCGCTATTGGAGGAGATAGAGAAGTGTAAGGGAGAGGTCCTGGATGTGGGGGTAAAAAGAAGAAGTTTGGTTTTCTTTAGTAAGTTTTGACATAGTAATATCATGTGAAAAGTCTACGTAAACTGAACATTTACATTTAACTAAATGGGGGGCAGCTATACTACATGTCTGGAAAAAATGCTTTTTCTAAGCTGCTGTCTTAATGTTGGCTTTTGTTACTAGATGTACTATGACAGTGCAGAAGAAAGGGGGAGAGAAATAAATGACTGATGAATGAAAAAGGAAATTAATGTAATGGAATCCAGTAGACAGTATTATATAAAATTAGATGTGTTAATGCATGTGCCGGGACTAGGAAACATAGAAAAATTAATCAGGTATGTATGTTGACTGAAAAGAGGCAAGACAGAAAGATTTGCAGAAGTAATGCACTGGAAACACTGAGCGAGAGGGACATTTGTTGAATGAAGGTAGCTATTTGGTATAACTAAAATGTTAATCATGTACACTGGAGGTTTTTTTTTTTAATCATTGAGATCTATGATTGTCACTGAGAAAATACTGCTGCTTTTATGTTCTTGTCATGCTTGTACAGACGCTAGTGTCTGTGGTGCTGTTGGAAGGTAATTTACCTTTCTTGATCATCTCTGCTAGTCTGCAGGAGGGTAGAGTTTCTGTGTCTGGATAGTGAAGCTTGACTTTTTAAAAATAGTTACATTATCTGAAATATTTTCTGGCTATATGGCAGCACAGAAATAGAAACCGCTTTAGAAATAAAATGCTGCAAAATAAACAGATCTGTGATTTAAAATTGCTGTTATTCTGCCTAATAGAGTTTGAATGATAGAAACATTAGAATAAGCTTTACACAGCTGTTTGTACAGTGTGCTAGCCCTATGTCTTGCAGAAATATGTGTATAGTAAGGGTAGTAGAGAAATGTGTGTGTGTGTGTGTGTGTGTGTGTGTGTGTGTGTGTGTGTGTGTGTGTATATACGTGTACGCATGCGCTTGTTTCCAAAACAGATCAGTTTCATTTGAGACAATACTACAGAAAAATACATAAAAGGACACAAAAAGTGATATAATCAGACTATGAAGGACCTGTTTATAACAGACCTTCAAAATTAAGTAGAATAAAACTGTGGCACAGTTTCAGATATTAGTTTGAAATATAAATAGACTTCCTAATAAAAAAAGCAAGAGAACGCACTATAAATTACCTATATTTACAAAACTAATGGGCAAGTACCAGTGTTACAGAAAACACCTCTGAATCATAGAGTTCATAACATTTTTGAAACAAAAAGTGGTAAGGAGTGTTTCTTTACTGGAAAAGAAGGAAAAGGAAAGAAAAGGGTGTTATTATTAAGGGGAGGCACAGCGGTGCATTGTCACCTCACAGCAAGAGGTTCTTTGGTTCGATTCTTGGCTGGGGTGTCTTCTGTGCTGAGTCTGCATTCCTCCTTGTGTTTGCGTAGGTTTCCTCCCACATTCCAAAGACTTGCAACAGGTGGATTGGGCACAACAAATTGGTCCTGTGTGTGTGTGTGTGTGTGTGTGTGTGTGTGTGTGTGTGTGTGTGTGTGTGTGTGCGTGAGAGTGTGTGGTATGTATAAAATGTCATGGCAGGGCTGGCCGCCTGGCGGTGTAAACCTTGGTTGTAAATGATTAAAGATTGAGGAACAAATGAAGAACAGGCAGGGAGGATTTATGCCAATGAATGGTTGTTGCAAGGTTTAAGAATTCAGACTGGCTGCATTATATATACCACCAAAAGTAGTGAGACAGGATATAAAAAGCATTATGGGAAATGTCATAGCCTTTCAGCAAGGATTTATGATAGCAGGAAATTGGAAAACTATAGGAAGTAAAGAAGATGCCTCTAGAGGGCCAAGATACCACAGAATACCGACTGACAGTAAATACTTAGAGAAATTATGTGTGCATTTGGGATAACTGATGTAATGAAAACAAGGCGAAAAGAAGTGGAATATACAATTGTTTCAGTGAAATGTGTTTCCTGGACAAGGTTAGATAGATGCTACATATCAAAGTACTGTAACATGGTTTGAACCATGAAAACACATCAGCTGATAGTGTCAGACCATAAACCTGTACAAGTTAAGTGAACGTATATTGTGATAAACACTGGCATTTCCTACTAAACCTTCTAAAAAGGAAGCCAATTAATGGTTGGGTACATCAGATCTTAAGTTAAATGTTATTACATTTGAACCTTAAGCAGTAAGAGTGACACCCACTGTACATATCTACAGGGCTTTAGGAAGTAAGAGAATTACAGAAACTAAAAAAGAAAAGTGGAAAACAATGGATCGACAAGGAGTTTATATAAGATAGAATGTCTATGCTAGAGTATTTAGAAAACGTGAATGAACACAGAACAATGATGTTAACACAAGTATATTTGAAAGTAACCCTAGAGTGGCCAAATTGATCACGCAACATTTGAGGCAACAGAAGGTTGAAATGGTAACTAAAATTAGAAATGATGAGAAGAGCAGGGCAGACGTGGACCCACACATAAAAAAAGAACATAATGGCAAACGATTACATTCGCTATGTAAGCAAGTTGTAGAGGTTAAAAATAATACACAAAGTAGCAACATTTCAGACAACTACAGCTTCTACAATTATTAGAAGTAGAAAGAAGGATATTAACATCAAAAATAAATGAAATTAGAATAAAGGAGCAATGAGAAACCAGAATACAAGGGAAAACATCTAGTCATATCTCTCATCCTCCAAACATTAAAAAAATCATAGCAGAGGGTCTGAAAGGGGAGCCCGTTTTTCACAATGGAAGGACTAGACCCTATGTAGTTAGTGCTAGTGAATCTTTGATGGGCTTAGTTTATGTAGTTAATAAAGTATGTACTTGTAAGTAGGTTGGACTTTTATGAAGGACATCATAAAAGTGGAAGAGCAAGGCTAAATCTGAGGTCCAAAGTCATAGTGCTATGCCTAAATCATAGCAGATGTTTGGTGTACACCCTGGTAATGATGAAATTCCAGTAGAAGTGTAGAAAAAAGAAGTTACAGGAGATACAAATTTGGCTAACACTTGTTAATGATATTTTGCTGGTGGAGATGTGCCTTTGACTTGGACATAAGCAGTAGTGGCAGGGATACATAGGCTGGGAATACAGCACATTTACTTTAACCTGTTAACTATTAATATGAGTAGATATGCATAACAAGTGTGAAAGATGAGATGGAGCCAGTACGGTGGGGGTCAAGCAGCCTATGGCTTACTTTTATACCCCAGCTCAAATGAATGTATTAAAATGTGTAAATACTGCATTTCATGTAAACTGGCATTAGATCTGATGAAGCTCAGTTGGGGGTAAGGCACTTACCTATTTAATATCTTTTATTTTTAGTAAAAATAGTTTTTAAATAAGTTATAAGTGTTTGATTATTTTGAACTCTCAACAGAACTTGTTTACAGTTCATAGTAAGTTTTTCCTGATTTTAAGGAGTCTCTGCCAGCAACTTCATTGCTCCAGTTTTTCCTGTGTGGTTTAATTTATGTGTGTGTGTGTGTATATGTATGTATATATATAATATATATATATATATATATATATATATATATATATAAAATGTATATATATATATATATATATATATATATATATATATATATACATAGATAGATATACATACATACAAACTCTCTCTCAAGAGTTAGTCCCAGGCAGGAATTCTTTTTTTTTTTCAAAATGTTTTTATTCATTTTATAACACAATAACTTAACAGTATGCTAACAAGAAGAAACAAACTATATGCAATGCCCATAACAACTAAAAAAGCAATATATATAGGAGAACACTTAATATTTCTCTAACAGATTAGACAATTTTGTCCAGGCAATTAAATGATGGGCTGTTTTGTTAGTCCTTGCTTTTATAGTAGCAGTCTCATTCTTACAAATGTATTTCACAAGAGGAATACAGTCAACGTTAAAGACAGGAGTAGATTGGGATTTCCAATTTTTAGTAACAATTTTCCTTGATATAGAGAGGATAGACCATAGTAAAAATGTTTGTTTTTTAGGAATGATTTCAGGAACATTGAAAAGGATAAGGGAGTCAGAAATTACACAGTTGTCATTCCATAAAGCTTTACAAAGATATTTAAAGTCTAACCAGAATGGGGAAATTATTTTGCAACTAACAACCATATGTATCCAGTCAGTATCTCCAGTATTTCATTTCATCTTTCTTGCACATTATTGCTAGTCTATGTGGAGAGAAAAAACATCTATGTAAAAATTTCCATGTGTATACACACCAGAACAGGGAAGATGTGCATTCCTTCACGGACTGTAAACAATGTTTTTTTTAAATTGTTTTCAGAGAATACTCGTCTATTAACTTCACTTGAATAATTCCAAAAAGAAACATCTGTTTTGCTAAATCATTTCTGAAAATTTTGTAAATGACATTTGTGTGAAGTATTATTGGATGAGCTATTAATAATTGTTGAGATGAAATCTGCTGATCAAATACTCTGCAGAACTTATTTTATTAGCCAAGAGAAATTGATTCCAATATATTAGGTCATCTTTCTTAAATTCTAACATTTTCTATTAGACTAGTAATTGAGTTTATACGTTGTTGGTAATTAGATGCGAGTGATTTTTTTTTTATCATTAGATTCAATCATGATAGCTAGATATTTAATATGCGTGCCCTCCCAGTTTGTCTCTTTTTGATCTAAGTTTCATAGTAACATTTTTATTCACTAGAAGTGCCTGAGTTTTGTTGTGCTTGAATTTTAGACCAGAGATGTTTGCAAAGAATTCTGGATTATGTAATAGGTGATGTATTGAAATTTCAGTATCATTAGAAGTTACTAGTAGGTCATCAGCAAACAGTGGTATCTTAGGGGATAATTTGTCTGACACTTTACATCCTTTAACACTGTCATTATTTCTAACACAATTTGCAAGAGGCTCAATAGCCACGGCAGAGAGTAATGGGGAGAGGGGACACCCCTGTTTAGTACCTCTTAATATTTGAATGGGCTAGATAGACAAGATCCAGTTTTTACAGGGTCTATATTACATGTTCGAAGAGTCAGTTCAGCGAATGGCATTTTACATTGAAAATGCCATTCATGGAACTATTATAGTGAGAACGTGGTACGGTGTAGATCGGAAAATTTGCCCTTTCCTCATTGTAGTGCTGTCTCTGAGTTGGTATATGTAATTAGCGTGGGGGTGGGGGTCAACAAACAGCAGAGAGAGCGAGTTCAACAAACAGCATTTTTGATGTAAGAGCCGTTCGCTGAACTGACTTTTCGGGGTTGTGATGTAGACCTTCTTTACATAGGCTATGGACTTTTCATATAGTTTTTTAATTAATCTTATAAAGTTTGGGGAGAAATTGTATTTTTGCAGAGCTTTAAAAAGATATGGCCAAATTAGGGAGTCTAAAGCTTTATCCATACCAAGGCTTAAAATAGAAAGCTCACTTGTTTTCTTGTTTGCTAAGTTTATTAAGGACAGTAATCTAATTACATTGTCTTGTACCTTTTTGTTTTTGATAAACCTGGTTTGGTCTTCATTAATTAATATTGAAAGAATATCATTTAATCTGTCTGCTAAGAAGACATGTATATCTTGTAGTCAGTGTTAGGCAAAGAGATTAGCCTGTATGATGTGCAAAGGTTGGGCTCTTTGTTTGGTTTTAAGATGGGAGAGATGATAGAATATTTCCATGAGGGAGGGATGTTTGCTGTAGTTGTAACTTCTTGGAATGCATTGAGTAAGATTTTCAAGGTTATCAGGTAAGAGTTTGTAAAATTCCAGAAATAGACCATCCATCCCTGGTGCCATGTTTGTCTTAAGATTTTTTATTTGTTCCTTTATTTGTGTTAATAATGTGTTTTGATAGCTTCTTTTGAATATTATTAGCAAGAAAGTTGTCTATACTTTTTTATCACTTGTAGATGAGTTATTAATATTTTTGTAATGTTTTTTAAAACACAAGATATTTCTTAGATCTGTAACTTTGATAGTCTGATTATTTCTAGTATATATTATTTCTTTTATATTACTTTTTTCATTTAAATATTTAGATCTAATCGCAATCCTGTGCATACTCTTGGGATTAATTGACTAGGATTGTAATCTGATTTTTTCCAGGTTTATTGATATTTTATGCTGCATGATATCCCGATATTCCTTGTTCAGTTTACGTATGTCAGCTAATGCAGATTTGTCATTTGATGTTTTAGTTCAATTTCTTTTTGTATGTTTACCATTTTGTATCCCACTCTTTCCTTTTATTTATATACCAACCTTTGACTTTACCATGTAAGGCTACCTTTAAAGTGTCCCGTAGGATAATATCTGAAACCTTTCCATTATTATTGGCATCTGGGTAAAACTTTATTTCATCTAGAAACCATTCTTTAAATCCTTCTACTGTTACTAGATAAGCAGGTAGTCTTTGGCAGAAGTTTAAGGGGTCAGTATTAAGTGTTACATTGAAGGTGATAGCATTGTGGTCAGACACAGGGTATGATGTCAGCATTACATTATCAGTTTTGGCCAGTAAAGAACTGGTTACAAAAACTTTGTATATGTTGGTCTGTGTGCCAAATTGTAGGAGTAGTGAGAATACTTCAGAGAGGATAATATTTTTATACCGTCAATCAATTAGGTTTCTGTCTTTTATGTAGTTATTCATGTACTTGGCAACAGGAGACATCTTGAAGGGCTTAGAGCTTGTGGTATCAGTGGAGGACAAGATACAATTAAAAATCACCTGTTAATAGTAACTCACCTTTACACTTTAATGTTATGGTGTCTAAATGTTTTTTTATGGTTTTAGTCCCAATACCTGGTACCCAGTAGGTGTTTGCAAAAGTGTAAATCTTTTTATCTAGTTTAAGTATGACTAAAGCAAGCATACCACCATTGCTTGAGTATGAGTCAACTATTTCTGGAATTCTCATTGATTTTCTGTGTTAAATTAGGACACCTTTTCTTTTGTTGTTGTAGTTTGAACTTACCCAAGTCTTGTAATCCTTAAAGGTTAATTTGTTTCGATCTTCTGTTACTAAGTGGGATTCCTGAATTAATGCAAAATCTGCTTTATGCAGTATTAAATATTTGTTGACACTACTACTACTTTTCATGGGGTTGTTCAACCCATTGACATTAATAGATATAATGTTAATTATCTTTTGATGGAGACTGCTATTATAAATAAAATTGCAAAATGCTATCCTTGTTTCATTATGACATATATATTTTTAAAACTGTTATGGACAATATAAAAACTCTAAAATTTAAAATAAAACTTTATATTTTAATAATCTTTTGGATGGATGGATATAACATATCCAGGCTTACTATATCTCTCATAGAAGTCACAAACTAACCCTCTCTTGACATCTAGTGGGAATTCCTAGCTACTGCAGGTTAATAGCAAGCAGAAGGGAAACTGCATGCACATTAAAAACATACAAAAGAAAAATTCAGTTTAATATGCTATGTATGCATGAACTAAGAACATGAAGCTATATACAATTTCTTAAAATTCTTTTTATCTAAACAGACTAAGATAAATTGATTAATCTTAATTGTTTGTTGCTATGAGTAAATACAGGACTATAATGTCATTAAAACAGATAGGGAAAATGATGCATTTAAAACTGTCACTGTCTGAAACATTTGTAATTCTTATTTAAATATAAATGTAATTCAGATTAAATAAATCACTATTTACAGCAAAACATATGCTTATAAGACTTTTTAGATAAAAAAATAATTGCTAAATGAATGAAAAATTTCAGTCATTCTTGCATCTGACTTAGCTGTTAGAGTTCAGTGAAGAGAAACAGGTTCAAAGGTCACGCCTACTTCTTGTAAGACAGCACAGATGGTTTCTCATGAGTGTGAGCTAACGGAAGCTTTAGAAGTTTGAGCTTCTCTCAGAAGTTGTCAAAATTCCATCAAAAAAGTAAGTAAGCTGGAATTTTCTAGTGAAGTGAAGCTTTTAAGCATAACTTGTAAAATTATGAATTTTTAAAATAAAGGCTCCAAATTACCAACCATACACAGCTATAAGATATAATGTTCTTCGTCTTCCATTGCTGCAGTCCTGACTATAGGGTATAGTCCGCGTCCAGTCGGCCCGAATACCAGAGTATAAGGCTGACGTCGGTCAGGGCGCATTAGACTGACGCCAGTACGTCAGGGTACTCACGCGCATGACCGACGCCATATCCTCAGTCTTTTGCCGCATGGTCCGATGCAGAAGCAGTTTTATGAGTGCAGGTTGGCGTTCTGAAATATTTCAGAATCGAGTTTCAGACCGGAAACAGAGTTGGCTAAGTACTCGTTGGGGAACATTTTGGTTTTTCTTGCCTCAGTATTTTACCGGATGTCAGAAAAAGTGAATAACTGTATTTCTTGTGGGAAACAGATACCTCATAGGGGATTACCATACCTTGTGTATACCTTGTTTAGGGCCTGAGCACGACACGTTGTTGGTTGCCGCCTTGTGCTAGGTTTAACAAACGCACTATTAAGAGGAGGTTAGACTGTGCCAGGTTAGTGTTTGGGAAGCGTTGCAATTATAAAATGCCGCCGGATGCTCCGCTTCCCTCCAAGAAGCGCAAGGATAAAACAGTGAAGCCTAGGTTGATGAACCGCAGTCCCGACGCCGGTTCTTTAGAAGGCTCAGTGGAGCCAGAGGTTTTGCCAGGAGTTTCCATGGAGTCCCAGGCAGAAACTATACTATTACAGGATGTGCCTTCTCAGGAGGTAGGCCAGGCTGAGGGGCTTCTCAGGTGACTGTTCTTCCCTCTCTTCACAAGGTAGTTAGAGCCTCTCCTTCTGTTGCCAAAACTTCTTTGAGAGGTAGGCCTAGTTCAGCTTCAGTGGGGCTTCTCCTAGCATTTCGGTTCTGTACCTAAGAAACATATGCTTAAAATGGCAGAAGATTTGATTACTATGATTAGAGGTTCTATGCCCCTACTGATAAGAGGCCTAGGTGGAACCGAATTTGATAGTTTTGAACAGTGTTCAGAGGCTTCAGAATCTTCTGTGGAAGATATGCAGGAGTATCCTACTTATTCTGATTCTGATGTGGATGATTCCACTCCTACAGCTTCTCCGCCTGAGGATTTCTCATTTTCAGAGACTCTGCATTCCATGAGGGAGCACTTTAAATGGGAAGGCCAGGATTACTCTGATTCCAGGAAAAGGCTTAGGGAATTCTTGTTTTTACCCCAGCATAGGCCTTTAGCTATTTCTCCTGTGTTGAATGTGGTGGAAGATGTTTTGCAGAGGCTTCCTGAACCCTGACTCTTTGCCTCCTGCTCCTGTTAAGCCTGATAGGTATTATAGGGTGCCCAGCTCATAAATATTTGTTTAAGAGTCCTAGGGCGGACCCAGAAACTATTTCTCAAGGGCCTAAAGGTGTAAAGGCTTCTGTGGTTAAAAATCCTGTTCCCACTGATAAAGAGGCAAGGGCTTTGATAGGTGGGGAAAGAAAGTGTATACTTCTTCCACTCTAGCCATGAGAGCATTGAATTGTCAGTTTCACATGCTAAAATATCAGAATTATCTCCTTTCACAATTGAAATCTAAGGTGGATGCTTTGGGAAGGTATTGAGTGTAAAGAGTTGCTGGATTTGGTTCACGGTCTGAACAAGTGGGTAAGCATTCTTTGCAATGTGGTTTTGATGCTGTACAGGCCTCCTCGAGGGTGGCTGCTACCAGTTCTGTTCTTCGCAGGCATGCCTGGTTGAAGGATCAGAATTTAGCTGAGCATGTTAAGACAAGGATTTTGATGCTCCTTTACAGTCTGATGAGTTGTTTGATCGCCAGTGGAAGCAGTTTTAAAGAAAATGGAGGACAAAGCTAAGTCTATGCAAACTGTTAAAGATTTTTGCAGGTGCAGCCACCAAAGTTTAGTAGAAATTGGCCTGCTAAGGGGTGGACATATCCTGCTTATGATTCCCAGTCTAGGGGTAGGTCTGGACGGGTAGGGGCAGGGCTCAAGGTTCTTTAGGCCTAGAACAGGGAGTTCACCTGCTCAGACTTCTGGTGAGGGTAGGGGTCAGTCCTTTCAGAACAAACCCAATGACCTGTCTTTTCAGCTGCCAGCAGATTCACGCTTGGCAGCTCCTTTGGGAGGAAGACTGTCTCTTTCAAAGAAAATTGGGATTTAATTACTCAAGACAAATGGGTGTTGGATATCATTCACCACGTTACAGATTTTATTTCCATACAATGCCCCTTTCAAAGGCATGCCAGACGCTCTCCTCCACAAAGAAAAGAGGCTCACAAGCAAGTTTCTCAGTTACTTCACATAGCCATTCAGCCAGTCCCTGTATCAGAAAGGGGCCTAGGATTTTATTCTCGCCTGTTCCTTGTACCAAAGAAGGGGAACACGTGGAGACCAATTTTGGATTTATCTCTCCTCAACACGCTTTGGACATTCCCAAGTTCAAGATGTTGACGTTACAACAGCTTTTACCTCTGCTGGGCAAAGATCACTGGATGGTAACTTTAGATCTCAAGGAAGCTTACCTTCATGTGCCTATAAGGCTAAGTTGCAGGAAGTATCTGCGGTTTCGAGCTGGAAATTCTCATTATCAGTTCTCTGCATTGCCCTTTGGCTTATCTACTGCGCCCAGAGTATTCACAAAGGTTCTGGCTCCAGTGATAGCTTACTTCAGGCTTCAAGGAATTCAAATCTATCCTTACTTGGACGACTGCCTGATTCTGGCTCAAGAAAAGGAAGACCTTCTACAGCATCTGGAATATGTTATAGCAGTGCTAAGATGCCTAGGTATTCTGTGAACGAAATAAAGTCCAGTCTAGTACCCTCTCAAGACATGTGCTTTCTGGGTGTGAGACTGAATACAGCAGCCCAGATGGCCTTTTTAACCCCGGACAAACAAAAGAGTCTGTCACTTTACTTCCATCAACTATCTCATCAGTCCGTGCTGACTGCAAGGACAGTCCTTCAAGCATTAGGGTTCATGGCATCTTGTATTCTGGTGCTTCCCAATGCCAAACTGCATATGAGGAAGCTACAATGGTATCTCAAAATGTATGGACACAGCACTGCCAGGATTTGGACACTGTCATTCAAATAATACCTTGCCTTCAAAAAGAATTTTGTGGTGGGCTCAGGAATGTCACCTAAACAAGGGACTCTCTGTGACCGCCAGAGGCAAGTCAGATCTTAACGACAGATGCCTCGGACATTGCTTGGGGAGCTCATCTAAATGGAAAGTGGATACAAGACAAGTGGCCTGCCAGACTACAGCATCTACATATCAACATGAAAGAGATGTTAGCAGTCCAGTTTGCATTAATGGCTTTCAAGGAGTTACTTCTTCCAGGGCAGGTGTTGATTCTAACAGACAACACAACTGTCATGTGGTACATCAACAAGCAAGGGGAACACATTCTTATCCTCTATGCAGGCAAGCAATGATTTTATGGGAGACTGCGCTAAGCCTGCAACTAACTCTTCAGGCAAGGTTTCTGCCAGGAGCACAGAACTCCTTAGCAGATGTGTTAAGCAGACAAATCATGGATCCCCACGAGTGGAAACTGGATCTTCATGTATTTCAGAAACTGACAGTGTCATGGGGAACTCCAGACATAGATCTGTTCGCTTCTCCACTAAAACCACCAGCTGCCAAAGTATTGCACAAAGGGTTTCATCACACAGCTTGGAAAGTGGATGCTCTGTCTTTCAGTTGAAAACCTTCATGTGTATGCCTTTCCACCTCTGCCTCTTTCTTCCAAAGGTACTATTAAAGGTCAGACAAGACAGGCCAAGGATGATTTTGATAGCTCCAGATTGGCCTCGCAACACTGGTACCCACTACTACGGAGTCTGGTAAAGAAGCCTCCATGGCCTTTACCTCTGATTCCTCATCTGTTATCTCAGAAGGACGCTCTCCTGCTCAATGTCAAGCTTCACTCTCCATCTAACAGCCTCGCATATTCTGTCTTGAAACACAGCAGGTCTCAACTTCTCAACAAGTTTTAAATGTGATTATGGAAGCTAGAAGAGCTAGTACAAGGAGAGTGTACGCAGAAAATGGAAGAGATTTTTAATTTGGAGTACAGCAAAGAATTTGGAGATTTCTGAGCGTAATTTGAGTGTGGCTCTTCAATATCTTACTGAGTTATTGGACAAAGGTTTGTCCTTCTCTTGGATTAAGCTTCGTGCTGCAGCAATTTCAGCTCACTATGATTGTGACCCACCTTTGTTTTCGTGATCCTTTGTTCAAGCAGTTTCTTAGAGGGCAAAGAATATAAGACCCCCACGTGAGCCCTACTCCTGCTTGGGATCTCAATTTTGTGTTGGAAAACTTACTCTACAACCTTTGAGCCTGCAGCTACTGCTGAATTGAAATACTTGTCATGGAAGACTGCTTTTCTGTTGGCTATTACTTCTGCAAGAAGGGTGTCTGAGTTGCAGGCCCTTATGGCAGTAGAGCCCTTTTGATTTTCCATATGATAGGTATCATTACGCATTCAATCCTTCTTTTTATGCCTAAGGTGGTTTCTAGTGTGGCTTTAAACCAAACTATTCATTTGCCTACGCTTTTATGCAGACCCTCAAAATAAAGGGGAAAAGATTTTGCACACTTTAGATGTACACAGGCAATTGCGTTATTATTTAAGCAGGACTAAGGATTTTAGGCAGTCTCAGCAGTTGTTTGTTTCTTTTGTTTTGAGTTCACAGGCAAGCCTGTGTCAAACAAACTATTTCTAGGTGGATTGGCTTTTGCATTGCATTTTGTTATTCCCATCATGGCAAGGAGATTCCAGCTGGGATTAGGCCTCATTCCACTAGGGCTACTGCCACTTCAACAGCATTTCTAAGGGGGGTGGCAACTAAGGATATTTTTGGAGGCAGCTACTTGGAGTTCAGTGCATACTTTCTCTAAGCATTATCACCTTCCTATCTACTCTAAGTCTAGGGCTGGTTTTGCCACAGCTGTTTTGCAAGGCATGTTGTCAGCTCCTACTTCTTTATGATTTGCCAGCCTCCCTTACCTCTGCTTTGGGATTCTACCCAATAGCTCAGACTGCAGCAATGGACAAGGAATTTAATGTCAAGCTTCACTCTCTTCATCTAACAGCCTGGCATATTCTGTCTTGAAACACAGCAGGTCTCAACTTCCTCAACAAGTTTTAAATGTGATTATGGAAGCTAGAAGACCTAGTACAAGGAGAGTGTACGAGAAAAATGGAAGAGATTTTTAATTTGGAGTACAGCAAAGAATTTGGAGATTTCTGAGCCTAATTTGAGTGTGGCTCTTCAATATCTTACTGAGTTATTGGACAAAGGTTTGTCCTTCTCTTCCATTAAGATTCATGCTGCAGCAATTTCAGCTCACTATGATTGTGACCCACCTTTGTTTTCATCCTTTGTTCAAGCAGTTTCTTAGAGGGCAAAGAATATAAGACCCCCACGAGAGCTCCTACTCCTGCTTGGGATCTCAATTTTGTGTTGGAAAAACTTACTCTACAACCTTTTGAGCCTGCAGCTACTGCTGAATTGAAATACTTGTCATGGAAGACTGCTTTTCTGTTGGCTATTACTTCTGCAAGAAGGGTGTCTGAGTTGCAGGCCCTTATGGCAGTAGAGCCCTTTTGATTTTCCATAAGGATAGGGTATCATTACGTACTAATCCTTCTTTTATGCCTAAGGTGGTTTCTAGTGTGGCTTTAAACCAAACTATTCATTTGCCTACGTTTTATGCAGACCCTCAAAATAAAGGGGAAAAGATTTTGCACACTTTAGATGTACACAGGCAATTGCGTTATTATTTAAGCAGGACTAAGGATTTTAGGCAGTCTCAGCAGTTGTTTGTTTCTTTTGCTTTGAGTTCACAGGGCAAGCCTGTGTCAAAACAAACTATTTCTAGGTGGATTGGCTTTTGCATTGCATTTTGTTATTCCCATCATGGCAAGGAGATTCCAGCTGGGATTAGGCCTCATTCCACTAGGGCTACTGCCACTTCAACAGCATTTCTAAGGGGGGTGGCAACTAAGGATATTTTGGAGGCAGCTACTTGGAGTTCAGTGCATACTTTCTCTAAGCATTATCACCTTCCTATCTACTCTAAGTCTAGGGCTGGTTTTGCCACAGCTGTTTTGCAAGGCATGTTGTCAGCTCCTACTTCTTTATGATTTGCCAGCCTCCCTTACCTCTGCTTTGGGATTCTACCCAATAGTCAGGACTGCAGCAATGGAAGACGAAGAACATAGTACAGTTTTGTACCTACCATAAATGTAGATGTTCGAGGATTCCATTGTTGCAGTCCAATTACCCTCCTCCTTCCCTCTGTATTTAGGGGTGGTTGTGTAGGTGAGTTTACATGCTTATATTTTTATATATATTGTTGTATATATTGTACATGTTTTTGGTGCAGGTTTTTTGGGACTTGGCTTTTTAGGGTCTTCTGACATCTGGGGCAAGAAAAGCCTGAGGATATGACGCCGTCATGCGATTAGTACCCTGACGCACTGACGCCAGTCTAATGCGCCCTGACCGACGCCAGCCTTATACTCTGGTATTCGCCGACTGACGCGGACTATACCCTATAGTCAGGACTGCAGCAATGGAATCCTCGAACATCTACATTTATGGTAGGTACAAAACTGTACTTTAGCTAAATGGAGCACATTGCAGAAGTTCAGTTAAGTAGTAAATGTATATATAATAATAAAATGTCACCACTTTCTTTTTAATTACTTAACAGTAACACAGTAAGCATTTCTGTCTCCTGCAGTGGTTTAATACTATGACACTAGTACTAAAACAGAAAGAAATAAGTATAGAATATGAAAGAAATCTATATAAATATATGAAATGAGTAAGTGATTTTATACCATTTCAGTAGTGCTGTGCCATATATAAAAAGAGATAAAAGTATGAAATAGTTTGCAGTTGGGTAAGATTTTGATTTACTTGATTGAATTGTGAGTACTATATATTATCTACAAAGTTAACATTGTTGTAGGAAAGATAATAGGAGAGAAAAAAGTTACATTACCTTCTGTGTATAATTCCACATTATTTAGAAGGGAGAAAACAAAAACTTGCATGAAATGTGAAGCTATGTATAATCATTTGTCTCTGGGTTTCTTTTTTTCTTTAATAGTCCAGTAATTTTTTTTGAAGCTTGTCTTTTTAAATTCATTGAAAAATCCATGGGTTCAGGTTGACTTAAAAGGTTCTTTTTTTGGACAAACGTGGATGCTTCTTAGAGGGAGTCAAAACTTTTCTTTCCTTCTAACAGGGATAGTCTTATTCTTGCTGGAAATACGAGTTATGCTTTGATTCCTTCCTTTTTTAATGATTTTATTAGAGTGATACATGCTCTTCTTTTGCACATTACAAGGGGTGAAAAGTCGTCAAACTTGATAGTTTGGTCACCAATTTTTAATGGAGCAAGGGACCAGGCAGTTCTTAAAACAAGGTCTTTGTCTTAAGTGGAGATAAATCTTACAGTAATAGATCTTGGACGGATGTTTTTACTGGATACAGAAGTTGTAGTTAAAGACCTGTATACCCTTTCTATCCCGAAGGATAGTGCTTCAGGTAGGTTTAGGATTCTAGGAATCCAAGAAGTCAGGAAATTAATTATATTGTCCCCTTCCATCTGCTCTGGGATGCCATAGATTCTTTTGTTGTTTTTCCTGGTTCTAGTATCAGTGTCATCTATCTTTTCAATGAGTCTGATATTTTCTTGAAGATGAAAGTCTATGTTTTTTTCTGTTTCTGTTAATCTGTAGTCTATATCTGTTACAGAATCTTCCAAAGCAGCAATCTAGGCAGTTTGTTGTTTAAGGACTTCATTTAATAAGGTTATTTGTTTGGTGGAATCTTCTTTTATGTTATCCACTTTTAAGTTTAATTTGTATATTTTACCCACCAAGTCTTGAACTGTAGTAAGGATTGTCTGTATTTCTTTCTTCATTGGAGTTTCTTGCTGAGAAAATTTGGAGCTGCTCATCTTCCTTTGTGAATGTGGTTTCAATGTCCCTTCTATTCGAACGTTTGAAGGGAAAATATGAAAATTGTAGCTTAAAACTTACACCAACTTGTAGCTTACGACTTCCAGAATCTGATTTTAGTAGTATCAAGTCTTTGTTGGTGAAATTAAATAAAAAATCCTGTCAGGAAAAAATGAAGACTGCAGAGCTCAAGAACTCTGCTGCCTTCAACTTGCCATTCAAGCCCCCACCCCCACCCCAGACAGGAATTCTTGAAGGCTTCAGTTTTGAATTTTGAAAGATGCTTTCTTGTTTCTGTAGTTACATACTTCTTGTAGGGGGCAGGTCCAGAATTAGGTACTATTCTTTGACTTAAGAGTAGAATTTTCAAAGAGCATTATGCTCAAGCATTGCCACTGTTTGCACAGGAGAATTTAATTGCACTTTCAAACTGGAGAACGTTTCCACAGTAACACATGTACAGTCTATTTAAAACAATTTGGGATACATTTTCAAATGTCAAATGACCGAAATGCCAAACCGCATACCACAAAAGGTTAAAAACATTAATTTGATGAGATTGTGGTATAGTGGAGAACTGGTGTTTTCCTCTTTCCCCACTGTAATGCCATATAGTTTCATAGGTAAGTACTAGGCTAGCTGGCCATTTTCAGCCTAGCCAGTTTCCCTTTTTGTGCTCGAATTGACCTATTCCATTTGATTAGAGATTGGTTTTACCCATTCCATGGTCAATAATTATATAGTACCCCTAAAGAGAATAACTGGGATCATACCATAAAGAATTTGAGGGGACCCATGCATGAGATAAAGCATTTAGGAGCTGCTTCTGTCCATTTGCAAGTATAGTGGGCAGTCATGGGGTAATTTTCTGTATATCTGGATTTATGTAGTGTGCATAAGATGTTTTTGTGTCATCTGCTGTTTTTTTTTTTTTTACTTTGTTTTGTAATTGTGCTCTGTTCAGCTGGTCTCTGAGATCAAGCTGTGCCTGAAAAGGGTTAATAAACCAGTCCTCATACATAATCACCTAACGTAAATAAATACATAAAATTTCAGTAGCTTGTACACTTGCAGCTTAACTTTTCATATTTGAGAAAGTTACGATATTGTCAGACAAATACATTTTTTTGTCATCATGTTTTGTCTAATTCGGTGCTGATGATATCATTCACAGCACCCTGCACCTTGACTCATAATGGAAAGCCTTTTCTCTCATTGTACTGAGCCTGCAGTTTTTATTCTAACTTCATCCTACACTATGCATACCAGGAGAGCGGTTACTGTAGAGTTGAGTTCCACTGCTCTAACCTTTTAAATGTGAGCAGTAATTTTGGGGTATCAGTTAAAATTCATTGCATGCTGAATTTATCACTGATCAGAGCAGCCATCTGACACAGACTGAGAGCATGCAGAGTTTCTCAACAAAGAAAACAGAGGTGCAGGAATACTTGCACTAATGAACTACTGCTGGAGCGGTCTCTGAGCTCTTCAACTTGCAGACTTTTTGGAGCGTACCTGTGCCTGGTATATAAAGTCATGTCTTACATGATTCTGTATGAACAATTGTACCTGGAACAATCAATGGCCAGAGCCAACAAAATGCAATAACATGCTGATTAAAACATAATAACAGGAAAAAGAGTGGGTATATTCATTAAAAAGAGTGGGTATATTCATTAAAAAGAGTGGGTATATTCATTAAAAAGAGTGGGTATATTCATTTGCTAATAGGTTAAGCCCACTGGACACAAGAGTACCTTTTCAGGGGTAGCCCAGGAGCACTGTCTAAGTGAAATGCTTGAGAGTCAGTAATGCAGTAGGTAAAAGGTAATGGAAGGAGTCAAAACCTATACCCTTGACTACCGGGAGCAGAGTATTAACAGATCAGTCTTAATTCTCTGTTCTAACTGCCAGACAGACTTTTGGCTGCTTTCTTCATTGGTTACGATTGTCTTGCTCCTGTTTCAGGTGAGGCCAGTCCATTTTGGAGTCTTTTTTAAGGGATAGACTTGTGTGGGTGCTGAGCATTTACAGTGTGACTTTGTGAAAATTCTATACATATTTCATATATACATTACTAGGTAGAAGAAAATAAACTAATTAAATTTTGAAAGGGTTGCTGCCAGGAGGCAGTACTTTCCCCGGTGGTACTCCTTCCTCCGGGGATCAAAGGAAATGACCCCAGAGATTTTGAAGCTCAGATCTAAGGATAGGGCTCATAAGAGGAATGATAAAATGGCTAAACGTTGACCATCCAAGAAATCTACTTTAATGCGTGCCCCCCCCCCCCCCCCAAGCAAAAGAGACAGCAGTATGACGTATACTGAGGCAGGATAGCTTTCCATCACCATCAGAACATAAACTAGGCAGATTGGCTTCATCTTGACCTCTGTGTGCCATGTTTTTTTAGGTCCAAATCTGCCTTATCTAATCATAGCCATTTGAACATTGTGGATATAAACTGTGGGAAGATGATGAAGGCACTTTTGCAGCCTAAGACAGGTGTATAGCCCCTTCCTGTTTTGGTTATACGCTGGATACTAGAGTCTTAAAATTAACCCTCCTTTTCTGATGTCTCCTTATTGGTTCCTTTTAATCACAATCTTGTTGAGGTTGGGGAGCATCCTGCAAACAAACTTCAGTGACAACACAAGTAATGCACTTTGATATTACTGTGAGTGAGCTTTTGTGACCATAGCCTTTTCCTTCAACTTCTCCTTTGTCAGAAGTGCATTTACATAGACTGCTTTCGCATGGGTTACTTTGTTGCCAGGCTTTCTTTTAGTCTCAGGTCTCAGAGTCAAAGGGTCGAGGTCAGCTTTTACACCAAAGCACTTTATGCTTCCTAGCATTCAGGCCCTTAGTCCTGAAGAGTTTGATCTGATCTCAGCTCAAGGAAACCTCTCATTGTCAATTAACATCAGTCAGTTAGTGCCTCCAACCACAAAATTATTTGTGCTAGCTGGTACCAACTCCAATCCCTTGATATTGATATTTTTGTGGCAGAGGGCTTGGGGCTTCTTTGGTGCTTTTGAGCTTAAACCCAAGATCCTTATTATCTGCTCCTGTAGCTCTTCGATCTTCCTGTCATCAGGTCAGTGGATTGGATAGCCGTCTGCAAGATCAACTTTGAAGGTCTAATTATACTTCAGCTTTCTGTTCCTCCTGTGAGCCATCTTGACCAAGAAAGGGGAGGAAGCATTTGTAAATGAGAAAATACACCGATTCCCCCTTAGAGTCCCTGACACCATACAAGGAAAGAAAAGATGCAGGTGATTCCTCAACATCCCCCCAGATGAACCCAGATTTTGAGATATCTGAAAGTTGCTGCAGAAAAAAGGGGGTATGACCTACAATGCCACTCTCATATCTGAAAAAAAAAATCATTCAGGAAACATTCTGATCTCCCTCGACCTCCTGGTTGATTCCCCGTGCAGACAAGATGATTCTTTTTGTAATCAAGGAAGTCTTGAAGAACCCAGATGTTGTGGCTGTGGCCACAGGATTGGGGTATTTGGGTCCAAAGTCCAGTAATTGTTTCTTTCATTGCAGCAGTAGCCCTCAAAAGGATTTCAACTCTGTAATAAATTTTCAACACGATAATTCAAAACAGAAATAAAACTCTAAATATTTTCATTCACATATGGAGGTATAAACACAGAATCACATTGAATTTTACTTGTATCAAAAAAACTGTAAGCATTATTTAGTTCATCAACAAAACATTCATCAGGCACACACGAGTAAACAGAATTATCTGAGCTATCATCCAGATCTGCGATTATATTATCACCTTGCTTTTCAATGTAATCCAAAAGATGTAACTTCCTGCCAAGCCGAAACAATTCACATTTAATAATATGTAGTCTTGGTAATACTGTGGGAATGAATTTCAGGCCCAAATTTAGCACTGAAATAGTTGCTTCTGGAATATCTATAGCAGACAAATTAAGTACCAAAGAATCACTCAACGACAAAATTTGCATACAATTATCAATTCCATTTAGTTTTTTTGTTGTTTTTTCCTAACGAGTGTCTATCGGTATTTCTATTCTGTCCTCAGTCATTTCTGCCCCTTTTCTTACCCTGATATTGGTTTTCTTTCCAAAAGCATTTATTGTGTTCTACCGGGTTCTAGGCTGCAGGAAGTGATGGATAGCCATATGCTTCACAATCTCCTTCCGTAGTCGCCTCCGTTTCATTCGAAGTTGCAAAGAAGATGGAAGCAGCTTTATGACCTTACCTTCACCAAACATTATGATGTCACTGTCTTAGATATGTGTTTACATAGAAGCGCTTTATCTAAGTTATAGTATTTTATGTCTGTATTTATTTTGTTCTTTTTTCTGTCCACCAATTCTTTCTCATATTCTAGCAGCTTGTTGTTAATTTCTGTTAGCAGTCCATCCACCCATGAAACACTCAGCTGTTTATACATTTCAGCACTAATGGCAAGCACCTCTTCCTTAATTATTTTCTGTTTTAACAGATTCCTTTAAATGGGTATCAGTACCCATTCTATAGAGCACTGGTGTGCTGCCATTATCCATCGTTTTTTAAAATTGTTGTCTTCTTCACATTCTGGGTGAAAAGGGGTGGTAGGAGTTTTAAATGCTCTTAAATTACAAGGAGCAATATTAAATTCCAAGTATCTCTTAAGACGTCAGATATTAAGGTGGACATTAGTGTCTTTTAACAACGAGTTCTCCAACTTCTCATTTAGTTCCTGTAATTCATCAGGAAGTGTCACAGTACCTGTAGAGCCCACAGAAATGAAAGGGTTATCAAAACGCCGATTCCTTTCCAGTATTTGTTTCTCGCAGACATTACCGGAAGCATCCGTTGTTCTGGAGACTCGCTTGTTCACCTGAAACAAGTATTGCTCCATCGAGTGTTGAGTACTGTCAGCATGGTCCTCAAATCTGTAATGCTTCACAATCCTCCTGACAAAGAAACTGGAGTCTTGGACTTTATGGCAGTGAGCCCTCACATTCATTTTTTTTTTGTTTGTTTTTTAGGCACTGTCCTAAGACATTACCCGATGGCACCAATACTGACACTCAGTTGGCCCATTTGTTCTGAGGGCATAGGAGCTGAATATTCCCAGGGTGGGTGAGAACCCTAAAGCTCATTCTGTCAGAAAATCCCTATCAGCTCTTCTATTCTGTCAGGAGTCAGGTGGTGGAGAGTAGGCCAGCTAGTCCTGGGAGGACAACCTACCCTCTCCCCATTGGCGGCACCTCTACGGCTCCTCTGAGCCCACTGTTGTTGCCTCCCAATGGGAGGTGTCCTACCATATGCTGAATTCTCCTTGGCTTGCTGGCTGTAAGCATCATGACAGTGCGGGATTGACTAGTACTCCTGGTTGGTGTCCTGCTTATAACTGCCAGAGCCCCCCTATGAGATGGGGTGGGTAATCCAGCAACAGCTGCTGACTCCCACCTTCCCCTAGCCAGCTCCTACAGGCACCCGAGCCACTTCTTAGACTTAGGTCAGCACCCTTCAGATTCTTGATTTGGGCACTCATCTGTCTTTCACATTTGTTATATTTTAAATGTGGCATTGTAGATGAAGTGGATAAGATAATGGAAAAATTGCCAGACAGTGAGATCTTGAAACTCAAACTTGTATGTGAGGCAACAATTCTCTTATGTATTTCTTACTTGATCATTCTCCTAATACATAATGCTGAGTACAGTGTAGTGAAGACCATGAGCGCTAGCATGTGTCTACATCGCCACACATGGTTGCACCTCATCAGTTTTTACTTCGAACTTCAAGACATCCTTTATTAGAGCACTTTTCAGTGGAACTGACCTGTTGTGTCCCAAAGTGATAGTTTGCCAGACAGGTTGCCTTTACAGCAGATGTTTGCATCTTAGTCAATGGTCACCATCCTGTATACACACTTTTACAAAGGATTGCATATTAACTGTGTACTGTAGAAGTTTTATCCTTTTTTAAAAGGCTAGGCAGTGGTGGGATTTAGCAGATTGATTAGTGGCAAATTTAGCTGTTTTGTTTATAGCATTGCTCCATTTTTGTTAGTAGACATTGCTAAAGGTTGGTGTAGATGGGGTCAGTGTATAGTAATGGAGATAGGAGATATGCAGAAGCTATTGTTTTTTGGCATTGCTAGTTAAAACTTGTTTGCTGTGATATAGGAATCCACTTTTCTGTGGGTTTTCCTGATAGCTTGTTGTGTTTGAATAACAAGCTTTAGGTGGTTATGTATGATGACACCAAGCCGCTTTGTATGAGACACGTGGGGGGGGGGGGTGTTAGATGAGGTGATGGAGAAGTTATTTTTTGTAATATGCAGATTTTGGTGTGAAAAGAAATAACTTGGTTTTCTTAAGATTCAGCAGGAGGTGCAAATTGCTGAGATGGGTTTGTGTAGAAGAACAAGCTTTTGGGGTCTTTTCCTGAAGGTTTTGGAAGGACTTGGCTATAGTTATCAGTGTAGCATGATCAGCATACTGAATGCAGTTATATAGTTAATCATAGTGTAGAAGTCATTAATAAAAATGCTAAAGAGTATGGGGCCAAGATTGAGCTTTGTGGGAAGAAGTGTACTGCCTGTAGCCTGTTAAAAAGGTAGCTTTGGAACCTGGGGGTCAAGGCCTAATGAGGATAATCTGTGGAGAAGCGTCTGATGGGATACAGTGTCAAATGCCTTGGATAATTCAAGGAATAGAGAAGAAAGTACAGTTGTATAACTAAACTTTTCTTAACAGTAGATGTTCAAATGGTCACTGTTTCAGTAGCCTTAGCTTTATGGATATATCCTGCATAGGATATAACTGCCAGACAGCTTCCAAAGCTTCAAGGCATCTTTCATGCACCCAGTCAGCTTGAGCTGAGCTGACTAAAAAGACAGGTTTGGGTGTCAAACCCTTCAGATCTTTCATGCTAGCAGAGAGATGAATGCTGTACCTTGAAAGGTCAGTTCTAGAATAACAAAACATAAATGTCCACACCTTGGCATAAACACATCAAAGAACAAGGGGGAGAAAAGGAGGGATCTGCTACTGCTTTGATGATTTGAACATCTAATGTTATGGTAAGTTTGTTTACACAGTTGTACTATGTTCATCATATTTATCACTGCTGCAGTCACCTTAGCTATATGGATAGAGTTCCCAGAGAAGGAATCAAGCTTATAGTGCTTTGTGAAAGTAGGTACAGAGGACCAAACTGCAGCTTCTAGAATATTTCTGGACTCCAACCCTTTGCAAAACAGCCATGGAAGAAGCCAAGTCCCCCTGGTGGAGTGAGACTTGACCACCTTGGAATATTTTTGTTGTAGTGAGTAGGACAAAAGGTAATAGCCTTAGACAACAATTTGTAAATGGTTTGTTCTGACACAAGTTGTCCCTTCTTACCTTCACAAGAAATGAACAATTTGATCTGAAGATCTGAAAGATTTAATTCTGTCAAAATAGTAAACGTAAAAAACACCAAGACTGCCGATCCCAAGAGGAAAATGTTGTGACCGCTGATAAAATAAGAGTAAACCCAAATAAGAAAAACAGCAACAGCAGTCAGCAAATATGGCAAAGCTTGAAGAATCACGAGCATAAAAGTATATAAAAGCTTTATTATGAGCAGTGGCTTAGTAGCTTCATCAGACCATACACCAAACTAATGACAAGAATTTAAAAAGTATGTGAAAACCAATCACAGAAAGTATTGAAAATTACATCATATCCTTTAAATTAGCTACATAGTAACTTCCAGCCCCTAGTGGATACATTTGTGTCAGACGAAAACAACCACTGACTCATGTATACACAATGTATCTTAACGCTCTTATAAAATTATGGAGCTTATGGAAAACCCTTGTAACATATAATAAACATTCAATAAACATTACATATCTTCAGTTATCAATAGTTTGGCAACTCTGAATAAACTAGTTTATGTGATAAAATAAAAAACACATCCCTAGTTGTAACCTAGTTGTCTTTTATGTTAATAATAATTTGAGCCTTTAACTTTTAAATATGAATGTAAAAGTATTTTGAGTATGTGTTTTCACTTCCATATTTATTGAATAAGATCTCCGTAGTGAACGTTCCGTTACAACTAGGGATGTGTTTTTTATTTTATCATAGATTAGTTTATTCAGAGTTGCCAAACTATTGATAACTGAAGATATGTAATGTTTATTATATGTTACAAGGGTTTTCCATAAGCTCCATAATTTTATAAGAGCGTTAGATACAGTGGGTATACATGAGTCAGTGGTTGTTTGTCTGACACAAATGTATCCACTAGGGGCTGTAAGTTACTATGTAGCTAATTTAAAGGATATGATGTCATTGTCAATGCTTTCTGTGATTGGTTTTTCACATACTTTTTAAATTCTTGTCATTAGTTTGTTGTATGGTCTGATGAAGCTACTAAGTGAAAGCGCTTACCGTTCATAATAAATACGTTTTTTATATACTTTTATGCTCATGATTCTTCAAGCTTTGCCATATTTGCTAACTGTTGTTGCTGTTTTTCGTATCTGTCAAGATAGTGCTTGAGTTGTCTGTGGACATCCAAGGCATGGAGTATCCTTTCTCTTTCATTTTTAGGTTCAGGAAAGAAAATGGGGACCTGGATAGTTTGGCTTAAAGTCAACTCTGATACCACTTAAGGCATAAAACAAGAATTAGTTCTCAAAGAAACCCTGTCTCTGTGAAAAATGAAACTGGGTGGACTCACCATAAGATCTTATAACTCAAACACCCTTCTTGCAGAGGTCAGAGCAATCAGTAAAACTGTTTTCCATGTTAAAGACCTCAAGTCAGCCAGGGTTAGCTAGTTCAAGTGGAGCAAGTGTTAGCTTCTCAAACACATAGTTAAGATCCCAAGGAGGAGCCACAGATTTTCTTGGAGGCCTCTATGGAAAACCCCTTTAAAAAACATTTTGACACAAGGATGCATTGAAAGAGGAGGATCCATGGGCAGACCTGCTGAAATGGCTGGTAAATGAACCTTGGCAAAGTAAGAAAGCCCATAGGATAGTAACTCACACAAATGTTGTAAAAGCAGAGAACAACTAGCTTTGAATGGGTGCTGGTTTTGTTGTTGGCACCAACTAGAAAACCTTTTCCGTTTGCTAATGTATGATTTTCTAGTAGCAGGCTCTCTCGTCACCATTAGTACCTGCTGCATATCCTCAGTAAGCAGATGCCTAAGTGGAATTAACACCCTATCATCCAGGCAGTCAGCTGAAGTTGTTTGGGGTAGAATGCATCAAACACCCCTGTTCTTGTGTGTGTAAATCCAGTCTGTGGGGAAGCTTGTGGTAATTGCCCCTGATCATTCCCAAAAGAATGGAAAACCATAGTTGCCTGGGCTAAAGGGGAGTCACCACAATGATCTTTGGATTTCTTCTGAATCTTTAGAAGTACCCTGAGTATTAGTGGAAAGGGTAGAAAAGCATGCAGTAGCATTCCTTCTATGGAAAAGACAGGTAATCTGTCTACCAGGCCTTCTTATGTAGAGTCCTGGTGCAGAATCTTATCAGCTGATTGTTCACAGAGGAGGCAAGTAGGTCTACTTGAGGAACTCCCCACAGATGAATCAAATTTTTGAAGATTCCCTGATCTAGTTTCCATTCTAGAGGGTCTGCTGTTGTCCTGCTCAGTTTATCTATCACTCAGTTGTGTTCTGATGGAATGATGGATGACTGTAGAGTGAAACTGTGCTGTGAAGCTCTATCTCAAGCTAAGATGGCTAGTCTGCAAGGGGGATATGACTTGGTTTGCCCTTTGCTATTGATTTAACAAATGACTGTGGTATTGTCTGAAACAACCAAGAGGTCCCAGGGACCAAATACGATCCAGCGATTTGACTGCTCTGATCAGGGCAAGCATTTATTTTATGTGTATGTGCTTGTTTCTGTCCTTGGTGTCTTTTATCCCTCCTGAAGTTGCTCCCAAGCAAAGCCTGAAGCATCTGTGGTGACCGACTGTTTTGGAAATGGGGGAGGAGAAGGGGAGACATGGAGTTAAGGATATTTGCTGTCTTCATCAAGTGATTTCTCTTCTGACAAACCCCAGCACTGGGATTTGAAAAGATGATGGATGGTGCTGGGACCAAAAAGACTTGAGATAGCATTGAATCTTTCTCATGTGGAGCCTTGCCAGGGGTGATCATAAGAATTATAGATGCCATGAGACCCAAACTCATGAGGTATTCCCTCACAGTGACTGAAGTCTTAGTGGAAAACCTTAGAAACAGATGTAGGTGATGATCTGTTTTTCCTGTAAAAGAAAAGCAGTGTGAACTGACGTGTCTAGCTGACATCCCTGGAACACAAACCTATGTGAAAAAGTCAAAAAAAGACTTTTTGACTGTTCTCTTGGAACTCCAGCTTGTGAAAGAGATCTCTCACCCAAGTGATAGATTCCTGACATTTTGAAAAAGATGCTTCAAAGATAAGCAAGTCATTTAAATATGGAAAATGTGGATACCCTTTGGCTTACAATGAGCTATAACTGGTAGAGACTTTATGAACACTCTTGGTGCAGTGGATACTCCAAAGGAAAATGCAGAGAACTGATAATGTGATCCAGACACACAAAACCTTAAGAAAAAACTGAAATGTCTACCAGTTACAGCTCATTGTAGGCCAAAGGGTATCCACATTTTCCAAGCTAATACCACTGAAGAATTTGAATGAGGAAGAAGAGGCAATCATTTTTGAAGTGATGCAATTTTGAATTTGGGCACCATCACAAACAGGTTTAGGAAACACAAATCCAGAAGTGGTCTCCAAGCATTTTCTTTCTTTGGCATTATAACCATCCCTGAATACAAGCCTTTCCCCAACTGGAACGGAAGAACTGGTTCTGTCTGGGACAGCATATGATGAAGGATAGGTGGAAGTTAGTCTAGTCTGGTGGAATGTCTCCATGGAAAGGGGGAAATTCCTTCCACTGCCATCTGTAACCATGACAAATGGTCTTCAGCACCCATTTGTCTGAACTATCTGTTGCCAAAAAAGAAAAGTGGAGATTCAGACTTTCTAAAAGGGAAATGAGCTGCCAGGGTGGAAGAGGGGACAAGGTCCATTAAATAGTAATTCTGACTTGTTGGACTATCCTTGGGTTTAGGAGATTCCAGAATATTTTTGGAACACATTTGCCATTTTTTCTTAAAAATCTCTTTACCTGCATTTTGTTGAGACTGTTATTGTGTATTGCAAAAAATGGGTGAGGGGTTAGAGAATCTGCAGTAGAGGGGCCTAAAACTAAATCTCTCTCTCTCAATTTCTAGTTTAAAAATCTCATTTTTAACATTATCTGAGAGGTTCTGAGAACCCAGCCAGGCAGACCTCAAAACAAATACCAGTAGCCATAGCTATGTAAGAAGTATCAACTGAGTCATACACACACTGTAAACAATGAGTAGTGTCTTCTACAACAGAAGCTATTCAATTATTTAAAGATGTTTTTTCCTCACAAGAAGAAACTGCAGGCAAAGCATTCCTCATACTTTCACAATTAGTCAGAAAAAACTTTAACATATGAGACTGACAGTTCACAATTCTGAAGATCGAAGTTGCAGAAAAATGCACTTTTTTCCCGTACTTATCAATAATCTTCCCATCCTTAAAAGAAGGAATAGGATTTGAATTAACTAAATGTTTAGCAGCAGTAGGATTAACTAAAACTATTTCTGTTTGGTCAGGTTTGGGAAAAGTGTATAAAAACTCAAGACTGAGGAATTTTATACAGCCTATCTGCCTTTTTAGGGGCAGTTGGCTGACTGTCAAAAAAATTGCAGGCAGTAACACACACAATCCTCTAAAGCTGTCAAAACTGGAGGAATGGGTGAAGGGTCTGGAAATTCCTTCTGTAACAACTCATAGTATTTTTTGAAGGACTTTGTAACCTCAGTGTTCTCCTACTGAAAACACTGGCAAATTCTAAAAATAGTGTAAGAGAGAGCAAAACCCACAGAGAGATTCAGAAACTGAACTCTCCTGAGTCTAAATCAGAAATCTTAAAAGAAAACCCTATGTCTGTTCCTTCATCTTCCTGTCCAAATTCAGAATGTTAAATCTCTTCAGGAAAAGAGGTGTCCCTCTTTCTTTCATCAGAAACTTCTTTATAAGAAGGATTATTAGCTTGAATTAAACCTTGAGCCAGACCCAGTAAACTATTTCTGTGTAAGGAAATTTGAGGAGGAGTAGCTACAATTTTCGATCTGCTTCTTTTTGACAGGAAAATGGGTGCAGCAGTGTTGTTAATGGCAGCAGTAGCTTTGCCAGTGATGGGCGCAGCATTCTGGCAAAGCAGGGACGCCTTCCCTGTTCTATCTCCAAGAACTGGCTAGACTGCCACTCCCTTGCCCATTGTGGGGACCCCAGCAGCCACAGAGGACATGGCTAACCCCCAGTCCATAGTGGTTTTAGGTGCCACACCAGAGTGATCTTGGGCAAAAGATGAGTGGTCTGAGGTACAAGAAGTGGCCACAGCAGAGTTGCTAGCGTGCTGTGGTAGGAAAAGCTGTTTGCTTAATTTTTTCCTTTGGTGGCTAGAAGAAGGACTGACTGTGGAATCAACAGTTTGTTCCTTGGTCAAGCCAAAAGCAGTGCCCATTTCCCAGAGGAAAAAGTACCAAAAGCTGGTAAAACTTAGTCTTTTAAAGTCATTTTTTCATGCAAAAACACAGTCAAACCATCTGGAAAAAGGCATTTATCCTCCCTCTCTAGAAAGGTGGAAACAATGATTTATCTAACTTCCGACCAATTGCCATCCTCTCTCCTGTCTCCAAAATTCTGGAAAAATGTATCCATAGCCAACTGCTTAATTACTTTCTACATTATAACATCCTCTCCCCAACCTAGCATGGCTTTAGGCTCTTGTAGTCTTCTTGGACACAGTCAAGGAAACCTTGTCTTCTCACTCTTTCTTAATCTTTCTAAGGCCTTTGATGCCATCTTCCACCCACTTTTCCTGTCCAAACTCTCTAATTTAGGTGTATCTCTCCCTACCCTAAACTGGTTTTCCAACTACCCTACAGACAGACAACAAGCAATCAGATGGCACAAATCCTCTTCTCCTTTCCTTTACATCAATACTGGAGTCCCACAAGGGTCCATACTAGGTCCACTGTTCTTTAGCATTTTCATTAGTGATTTCCATATCAGCATATCCTATGCTAATGGAATCCAGTATGCAGATGATGCCACCATCATCTGCATAGTCAATCTACTTCAGAACTACTTACACTCACCCAAAATGCCTTCACCTCCACCAAAACCTGAATGTAAAGTAACCATTTAGCCCTAAATGCTAATAAAACCAAACTTAAGTTATTCACTCCAAAAAAAAACAAAAAAAAAACACCCCTAACGAAAAATGAATTTGTCATTAACTCACTCAACAACACTTGCATGGAAGTAGTCCCTTATACCAAACTTCTAGGCGTCATTGTAGATGAAAACTTAACATTTGACCAGCATATAAACACAAACATCAAAAAAGCCCATCAAAAATTAGGCTTCCTTTATAGGCATAAACGCTTCCTCACCTTTGCAGCAAGACTATCCATTGCCTCTTCCTTTCTACTACCATCCTTGCTCTATGGTGCACCTTTCCTTACTAAGATACTGTCCTCTCTCAAATCCAAACTGGACTCATTCTACAACAAAATCACAAAATTTGTAACCAGTGCCAAACACTCCACCCACTACTGCCTGTCACTCCAATGTTTAAACTGGCTAGAACTTCCCCAACATCTAACATGCCTGTAACTCACCACTGCCCTGTCCTCTCTGTTCACCATGTATCACCCAAATAGACCTCTGCGACTGGTCAGTAAGATGCTCCTAAATGTAGCAAAACCTAGCCTTTCCACTGGCCAAATGTGCTACCCATACACCATTGCCAAACTATGAAATGCTTTCCCTCCATCAATTAGGACTAGCAGCAACCCCAAACACTGTGACATCATTGAAACAACACCTGATCTCTCATTGGATGTACATGTACCAGCACTAACTATAATAAAACCCAATAGGTTCATACTAGGCTATCTGCCCTAGGGCATTTATAAGCCTAGCCAGAGTGTGTTTGGCTTTTGCCACCTATTTTAAATGAATTTTGCTATTCCCTTTTTCGAGGTTAGTATACTGTGCCTCTGTCTAACAGTGACACAGAAGTGATACCCAGGGTAAACCTACGATCTCCCATCCACTCATCAAGATTCCTCTTGAAGAGAGTCAATGAGGGACACTGCCTAACCTGGACTGGGATTTTATTCCAGAGTGAAGGGAGCCTCTGGGTTATGAATCTGCCCCTCCAGCATGTCCTATTTATTTTCAGTGCTGAGGTTCAAGTCTCTCGAGCACGTAGCTCGACGGGATTTGGATTTTCTGAGGTGCAGCATGTCCATTAATTCCAGGTTGGACATGGCTTTATACGTCAGGCACAGATCGCCTCTGAGCGGGTGGTATGCCACTGAGTAGAGCTGGAGTTTCTTTAACCGGGCAGCATATGGCATCTGTTTGAGCCCTTTGATCCGCTTGGTGAGGTACTTTTGGGGTCTTTCCAGTTGCTGCAGGTGTCTGGTAAGGTACATCCCAAAAGGGGCATTGTACTCAATTATGGGCCTGATGAGTGATGAGTAAAGAGGCATGATGACCTCCCCTGATCTAGATGTGAATCCCTTCATGATTAGGTGGGCTATATAAAATGTTTTTCTAACCACTTTGGCCACATGGTTGTCAAATGAGAGATTGCTATCAACTTTGGGTCCCCAGGTCCCTAATTACTTCTTCTGTACTTAATGGATTACCACCTATGTGGTAATTTGTGGGCACTTTGTTTTTGCCAAAGGGGATGACTGTACACTTTTTGGCGTTTAGCTTGAGGCCATGGCTCTGGCACCAGTTGTCTGTTTCTATGAGGCCCTTTTGTAGGATGCTTGTGTCGGCTGGAGAGTCAATTATGGCACCCAGTTTGCAGTCATCTGCGAACTTGGTCAGCCACAGTCCTTCTGTGTTGGCCTGTTCCTCCAAGAAATATATACCGAACAAGAGAGGTCCCAGGACTGAGCCTTGTGGGATGCCACTTGTAACTGGTTTGGAGTCTGACATGGCTCCAGCAATTCTAACCATGTGGTTTCTGTCCTTGAGCCAGTTTGCAACCCATCTAGTGACATAGGGGTTTATATTTAAGCTGGTGAGCTTATCTATAATGCCCGAGTGGAGTATTGTATCGAAGGCTTTTGCGAGGTCCAGGTAGGCTGTGTGGACCACCTTCCCCTCGTCAATGGCCTTGGAGACTGTTTCAAAGAAATCGACCAGGTTTAAGAGGCAGGATCTGCCCTTAACAAAGCCGAACTGGGTAGGATCCAGTGTCTGTAGGTCCCCAATATCCCTATTTATGAGGTCCATGATGATCCCTTCCATAGCTTTGCAGACCAAGCTAGTCAGGCTTATGGGGCGATAGTTTCCAGGATCCGTTGAGGCACCACCTTTGTGGAGAGGGACCATTGTTGCTGTACGCCACTCTTTGGGTACATATCCTGTAGTAAGGCTGAGATTGAACAGTAGTTTTATGTTTGGGTTTAGCTCTTCTTGGAGTTCATGTAGGACGCAGCGCTGGTCCCATTGATGCTGTGTTTTTTGCTTTGGAGAGGGCGGCTCTTACCTGAGCATCTGAGATGTCAGGGGGGCAGCACTCTGCTGGGATAGATATCTGCCCTTTTGGTGGGGAGGGGGGAGAAGTTTGCGCTGAACCTGTCAGCTAGGATGTTGGCAATGTCTGTGGGTTCGGTGTATTTTTTGTCATTTTGGACTAAGTCTGAGCATATCTGGGAATTCCCACCCAGGTTCCTAACATAACTAAAGAAAGCCTTGTGATTATCCTTAGTGTCCTGTGCAATTTTTCTCTCGAAGCTGGCCTTAGACGATTTTATGAGTGCCTGTAGTTTTTTGCTAATACTGATCAGAGATGCCTTCCCTTTTTGGGATTTTGCTCTTATCATGTAGTAGCTTCATCCTTCTATTGTATAGTTTGTTTATGGCTGGGGTCCACCAGACAGGATGCCTGCCTTTGGAGGAATGGGTCTTGGTTTTATTTGGGATTGCATGATCCATGCATTCCTGAAGGTGTTCATAGAATGCGTTTATAAAGGATTCTGCGGTCTGGGCCGTATTTTCCACAGGCCCGGGGGCTTTGAAGGATTCCACCTCGGTTTTGAGGAGTGTGAAATTTGCTTTAGAGAAGTTTTTCACTGTGGTTTTCTGGGCACGGAGTAGGGTCGGGATGTGAATATCCAGTGAGAGTAGTTTATGGTCTGATCTTACCAGTGAGGGATACACTTCTGGTCTGGAGCATAGAGTCCCCATGTTGGTGATGATCAGGTCTAGTAAGTTTTCCCCTCTTGTGGGAGTGGTAACAAGTTGTTCCATAGCATTTGAGTTTATAAATTCTAGGAACCTTTGGGCTAGGGTGTTGGAGCTAGAGTAATGCTCCCAGTCTATGTTTGGATAGTTGAAGTCGCCCAATATAATGGTGTTTGGAGAGACCTTCATATTTTACAGTGTTCTCAGGAAGGCCGAGTGGGGTTCCTGGGTTTGGGATGGTGGTCTGTAGCAGGCTATAAACTGGAAGGCAGTTTTACCCACAGTTAGTTGCACATGGATAGTCTCTGATGCTTCGTGCTGTGCCACCAACCTGGAGGTGTGGGTATCTTTGACGAATATTGATACTCCCTCCTTTTGTGGTTCGGTCCAAGTTTTGGGGCCGAAAAGCATGGTATGAGGTATAACCTGGTAGTGCTGGGGTGCTCTCGGGAGCCTTGAACCAGGTTTCTGTTACTGCACAGGTATCGATGTTCTCCATGCTAAGGAGAGTTTTGAGTGCGTGCATCTTGAGGTTTAGACTTCTGGCGTTGAGTAGCATTACTCTTAGTTTCTTATCCCTTGTGATACCTATGGAGGTGGGTTTGTCTTTTGAGACTTGCCTAAAAAAGGCACTATGGGGGTGGCAAGGGCCTTTGCCAATATCCGAAAGCCCGGTGGTGATAGGTGCAAGCTGTCCCTAGCGAAGCATCGTGGCTTGTCGAGCATGTCATCCCAGGCTGACAGGCATTGGATCCCCTTTGAATGACACCAATACTTAAGCCAATTGTTGAAATTGATCATCTTGTCTTCATATTGTGGCATCTTAGCCTTCCTATTTCTCCTGCCCATCCTCTCCTTCCTCCCTCTCTCACATGTTGCTCAGACTCCTCGTATGTATATGCAGTACTTATAACTTACTAAGTCTTAATATGTGCCACCCAGTCACACAAAACCTATTTATCAGCATTTAGCTACTATATTTTATATTTAATCTAGCAGCCTACACACATCATACATTTCAGAGCATTTTCTGAAAAATAAACTTAAAAAAATCATGAAATAAACAAATGAAATATTTTGTAAATAATAAAAGCTATTAAAACTGTGCAAATAGCAATGTTATCAATAAGTATCCTTTGCAGTCATAATAGTTGGTACATTCCTAGTCTATAAATACTCCAGTATATTATAATGCACACAAACCACAAATCATATTTTTTGTAAGCTTTCACAAAGTTTCATATCTTGAGTTCTTGAGAACTGTACAAACTAGACATATATTGTTAGAAAATGTTTGTTAACCAAACATAAGCTTTCACATAAGAAATTCCTCTGTAAGTGCATGCTTATTGCGATATTTACAGAAATATGAAAACAGATGATTAACTGTATAATTAACAAAACAAACGATACTTATCCAGCTTACAGTGCAGATATCAGTTTTTTTCAGCAACGGCTAGGGTTTCATTTAATGTCATGCAACAGTTTGTAAGTCATTAGTTTTTTTTTTTAATTAAGTACATATGAAAATATTTATTTTCACTTTACTAACAAACAGCTAGCAATATTTCCAGTATAGTGTGATATAAACTAGCACTGACAATGAATTGTCCAGCGTCCCACATTGACCTTTCACACTATGCACTTCAGTTTTGGGAATATGAACATAAATTTGAAAATATGAATAATAAGTGGCAAACAAAGGGCCCGATTCCAAAAGACCTGCTGTCAGTGGATGTGACCACTTACATTGGGAGCAAGGTCAGAGCAGTCCACATATTTATAAATAGACTTTACACTGTATTATGTCACTCATACGGAGTTCAATTGAAGAAAAAATATGGACATGGGAAAGGAAAATAGATTTAATATGGTGTAATATTTATGCAAAGGAGAAAACAAAACTAATCAGTACAAAAAGAACAGCACCAAAGATATTTAAAGAGAAATACAGACAAAGGAATCCGGGCATGGAAAACTTTACAATACACAAAATAAGAAGACAAAGAGGAAAAGGAGATTAGTTATGGAGAAGTTAAAGAAATAGAAACTGAGGTTATGGAGTGCTTGCAAAGTGAAGGACTTTGTGCAGAAAATCTAATTCAGAAAGCACCACAACAGGATAGAGTAATAGATATCCAAATTAAGGGGAAACCAGTGGAACAGAAAGCAATTGGTCAGGTGCCATATGAAGATAACTTGGAGCCTTCCACAGGAAACCAGTATAAACATTCACTTGAACCTGGACAGCATGGGAAGGAACAGAAAACTGTGGAAACTCTGATGCAGTCAAAGTTGAGGAGTGATAGGCCAGTGAGTTCCCATATGGTAGAGCAACGGACGAAACAGGATGAAATTGGTGAGACTGTGTCATAGGAAGATGCTTATAGACCTTCTGTAGAATGCCCACAGGAATTGGAAAACAAGGGATGCGCCCTCACTTTGGAAGAAAATGAGCTAAGAGAAGAATTGCTTGATTTAATAGACATTTACAGATATATCAAGATCAGTGAAAGAAATAGACTGCAGAAGGTTAATAAAACCCAAAAAAGTCAGAAGTCTGATAAAACAAATGAACACAGTAATTAGGACTGTTCACAGAGATCCATGCGATACAACAGAAGTAAACAGGATACATTACTTTGCAGCTAAATTAATAACTGATAAAGTTCTACCACAAGAACACAGGGCAGTGAGGGAAAGCAAGGGAAGAAATTGAATACCATCATGGAAATATAGAATAGAGAAAATTATAAAGCAATTAAGACAAGAAGTATCACTGTTAGAAGTCTATAGAAGAGGGAATAGATCAACAAAAATACTAAGAAAGATAAATGTGATGAAAGCAATGCACAATATCAGAACAGACCAAGATCTGTCATGCACTATCGCAAATAAACTAAAAATTTCAGCACAGGCAGAAAAACTTAGAAGATGCGAAGATAAATATAAAGGAAACATGCAAAATAAGCAATTTATTGATAACCCAAAAAGGTTTTATAGAGAACTGGGAAATAATGTAAAAGAAATTGAAATACAGCCAAAGAAAGAAGAAATAGGTACATTTTGGAGAAGTATCTATGAAGATCCTGTAGAACATAACAAAGATGCTAAATGGATAGAAGAAGTAAAAGAATAAGAAGTTTAAAGGCACAAGATATGAAATGGGATGAAGTAACAGCTAGAGAGATTGCAGTACCTAACTTCTGGTTAAAAGTATTAACATCTTTGCACGAAGATTTAGCCATGAGTAAGAACTATTTATATGCACACCCAGGGAACAGACACCAGCCTGGCTAACAAAAGGAAAAACAATCCTACTTGAGAGTGAACCTGCACGCTACCCTAAAAATTATAGACCAATAACTTGCCTTCCGACGACATATAAACTATACATGGGAATTGATGCAGACAGAGTTTATAGTTATTTAGAAGAAATCTCAATTATGGCAGTCGAACAAAAAGGCAGTAAAAGAAAGTCATATGGAACAAAGGATCATTTGTTGTTAAGTCATACTGGAGAACTTTAAAAAGGGGAAGAATCTAAGTATGGCATAGATTGACTACAAAAAAAGCATTTGATAGTATCCCTCATTCATGGATAAGAGTGCTTAGAAATGTATAAAATACACCCCACACTGATCGACTACATTACAGTGACCATGAAACAGTGGCAGGCCACTTTGCAATTAACCCATGATAAAGGGGAAATTGTTATCCCAGGGATAAAAATTCAAAGGGGGATATTCCAGGGTGACTGTCACCATTACTATTCTGCCTTGCCCTTAATCCATTAAGCTGTTTACTCAACAGCTTAGGCCATGGCTATAATCTGGCTCCTAGAAAACAACAAAGTGTAAAGACTTCTCACCTTCTCTTTTTTGTTGATTAAAAACTGTATAGCTCATCAGATGAGGAACTGAAAGCACAACTGCAAGTTGTCAAAACTTTTTCAGATGGTATAAGAATGTCAATTGGTCTTGATAAATGTGCAAATGCAACCTTTAAAGCAGGAAAACTGCAACACCAGGAATACATCAGTTTGGACAAGAATGTGAAATAAAAGAACTTGAGCAAGGAGGAGTGTATAAATATTTGGGAACTGATGAAGGCTCAATAATAAAACATGAACAGATGTGAATAAAACTTAGTAAGCAATACAATTCAGAAGACTTAAATTAATCCTGAAAACAGCACTGACATCTAAGAACAAAATCCAAGCTATAAACCAATTTGCTGTTCCTGTCCTAGCTTACAGTTTTGGAGTGATTGACTGACCCCAAAACGTGTTGGATAGATTAGACAGGAAAACCAGAAAGATGCTTCATGCTCATCAAATTATTTATAAAAATCGGTGCATTCCAAGAATATATATTCCCCATTCCAAAGGAGAGATGGGCCTCCTTGAAATTGATTATATGTATAGATATGCAATCGTGGGACTCCACACATATCTGCTGACCTCACAAGACCCAAACGTAAGGAAAGTTTTGAAACATGAGGAGAATAAATCTCAGATGACTTATTTGCTTAATCTAGCAGAAGTTTATCGGCATCATGCAGGAATGGAAATCATACCCGAAGTAGATAAAAATCAGGCAGCAACTGAATATGCCAAAAAACAAAAAAAAAAAGAATATAAAGTGAAGGATCAGATGAGAAGGCAAGAAATGTGGAAAAAGCATAAATATAGTTGCAAGTATAGAAAACTTCTGGAAGAACCTCATGTTGATCAGGAATGGTTAAGGAGAGGCGAATTCAAACCAAGAGATGAAAGGTCAATATTGGTGGCCCAAGATACTAGGCTGCATACACATTGGGTTATAAAGTCCATTGTGGGAGAAACAGACAAGTGTAGGTTTTACAAAACCGAATCGGAAACAGTTGCATACCTCGTTGCTGGTTGCGACATATTAATAGTAGAAGGACTGTATACTGAAAGGCATAATAATGTGGCAAGACTGTTGCACTGGGGATTGTGCAAACATTATGGTATTGAAGTGGCTGAAAAACACTGGAAACATGAGCCACAAAGCATCATAGAAATTGAAGAAGTCTACATCACATGGGACCATCCATTACCAACAGTTCAAAAGATAGATGCTAGAAAACTGGATATAGTGGTCCAAGAAAAGAAGACAAGAGTAGCATTGATCATTGAAATTGCCACACCCAGTGACTACAGTATCTTGCGTACAGAGAGACACAAAGTCATAAAATATCAGGATCTGCAGGCAGAAACAAGAGCAATGTGGAAGAAAGATACCCATACAGTTCCAATAGTAGTAGGAGCAATTGGTCTTTTAAAAAATAATTTATAATCGTAGTTAGATACGATACCAATACAGGTAACTCCACACGAACTGCAGGAGGAGTCATTACTGGGAACATTGCGAGTGCTGTGAAGAGCACTACTGACATCAAAGATTGAAACAATACTAATTTCATGAACTTTAATCATACTTTGACTTAAGAATGGGTTCCATTCCTGTCTTGTTATTAGGAAACCCAAAAGACTTGCAGAAATTAAAAAAAAGAGTAGGTCTTTTGGAATCAGTCAGACTTGCATTGAGAGAAACTCTTTTGGAATCTGGCCCAAAGATAAATTTCTCCACTGCTGGAAATCCTAGACTAACAATATTTCTAATACTGGCTATTACTATTTAAGTCACTTAGTTAAAGAAAGAAGACCAAAAAAAGTGTGGACGCTATAAGGCAGTATGGGTGCAAACAGTAAGTATACGAAAAAGGCATTTTAAGCTTTTAAAAATTAAGCACAACACAGTCTAGTGAAAGTCCATTAAAACACAAACTCCTGGCTTTAAAATAACTTTCCTGAACAGGAAAGTGTTTTCCATTTAAAAAATAAATAAATAATAAAAAGTTTTTCCCCAAAGAGAACTTATCTGCCAAGCATAGGAACAGCACAAGCCGATTGTCGATCCTCGAAAGCCTCAGAAGAGTGTACTGTTTAGTGGCAGGAAAGCTCTGAAGAGCATGGCACCCGAACCTTTCTTTTTTAGTCAGCTTAGCTTGAGCTGCTTAACAGTTTGGATGTGTACAGTACCCTGAAGCTTTGGAAGCTGGCCTTCTGTTATATCTTATGCAGGATATAATCCTGTATAGCTAAGGCTACTGAGGCAGTGATCGATATGATGAATATACAAAGTTTCCAGAGTCCATGTGAATGTTGATATGATGGGTGAAATTAAGGAGAGCTGCATTATTACTGTGCTGGGTAGAGGAGATTGTTACCTACTAAGTGTTTGAAAAGTTGGGACTGTATACATTTTTCAAGGATTTTTGATAATGGTGAAAGAGTGACTGTAAGGCAGTAACTACAGCATTCATTGGAGTCCCCTTCTTTGTGTAAGGGAATACGTGACTTTTTCCAGATAATGGGTACATAGTCTTCTTGAACAGATCTGTGTATGAAGATAGAGAGAGGGTATGCTAAAGGTTCAGCAGCCCTGCTAATATATTTTGAGGGAAGGTAATTATCAGTGTGTGCAGTGGGTTTTAGCTTATGAAGTAGGGTTTTGGTGGTGGAGATGAGAACTGGGTTGATGTGTAAAACAGGGATTTTAGAGGATAGTTCTGTTGGGAAGGAGGGAAGAGTTATGTGGATGGTTGTTTATAACAGAGGTGGATGAATGTATGAAATATGAGTTAAGTTGGTTAGACATCAGTCTGGTATGGTTAGAGGTAGTAGGGGATTATTTGGCTTGATATGGTTGATGATGGCAGGGGATGATTAGGCTCGGTACAGTTGGTGGTAGTAGGGGATGGCTCGGTACAGTTGGTGGTAGTAAGGGATGGCTCAGTATGGTTGATGGTACTAGGGGATGATTAGGCTCAGTATGGCAGTTGGTAGTAGGGGATGATTGGGCTCGGTATGGTTAATTATAGCGTATGATTAAACTCAGTATGGTTGGTGCTAGTAAGGGACATTTGGGCATGGTATAGTTGGAATTAGGGGATGATTAGGCTCTAAGATTGGTAGTTTTAGGGGCTGGCTCAGTATGGTTGGTGGTAGTAGTGTATGATTAGACTCTATGGTTGGTGGTAGTAGGGAATGATTAGGCTCAGTATGGTTGGTGGTATTAGGGGATGATTAAGCTTGGTATGGTTGACGGTAGAAGAGAATAATTAGACGTGTATGATTGGTGGGGACGATTGGAGTCTGTATGGCTGGTGGTTGTAGCAGAGGGATTTGCCTCAATATGATTGATGATAGTATGGGAATGATTAGGGTTGGTAGAGTTGGTTGTAGTAGGGGATGGTTCTGTATGGTTGGTGGTAATAGGGAATGATTAGGCTCCGTATCGTTGTTGGTAGTAAGGGAATGACTGGGCTCAATATGGTTGGTGGTAGTAGGGGTGATTAGGCTTGGTACGGTTAATGGTAGTAGGGGATGATTAGGCTCAGTATTATTGGTGTTAGTAGGGGATGATTAGGCTTGGTATGATTGGTGGTAGTAAGGGATGATTGGGCTCTGTATGATTGGTGGTAGTAGGAGATGGCTGAATGTGGTTAGTGGTAATAGGGGATGGCTGTGTATGTTGGTAGTAAGGGATGATTGGGCTCAGTATGGTTGGTGGTAGTAGGGGATGGCTCATTATAGCTGATAGTAGAGGATGTCTCTTTATGGTTGGTGGTAGTAGTTGACGATCAGGCTCGGTATGGTTGGTTGTAGTAAGGGATGATTGGGCTCATCAGTATGGTTGGTTGAACTAGGAGATGATTAGGCTCAGTGTCATTGATGGAAGTAGGGGATGATTGGACTCTGGTTGGTAGTATGGGATGATCTGTATGATTGGTGGGAGGGGATGATTGGTGGTATTAGGGGATGATTAGGCTTGGTATGGTTGGTTGTAGTAGCGAGCGATTGGGCTCAGTGTGGTTGGCGGTAGTTGGGGGTGATTGGGTTTGGTATGGTCGGTGGTAGTAGACGATGGCTTGGTATGGTTAGTGGTAGTAGGAGATGATTAGGCTTGGTATGGTTGGTAATAGTAAAGGATGGCTTGGTACAGTTGGTGATAGTGGGGATGGCTTGGTACGGTTGATGGTAGTAGGGGATGAATTGGACTTTATATGGTTGATGGTAGTAGGGGATAATTAAGCTCAATATGGTTGGAAGTAGCAGGAGATGATTATGCTCGGTATGATTGGTAGTAGTGAGGATAGCTTGGTATGGCTGGTGGTAGTAGGAGATGATTAGACTTTGTATGGTTGGTTTTAGTAGGAGATTATTAGGCTTTTTATGGTTGGTGGTAGTTAGGGGATGGCTGGGTATGGTTGTTCGTGGTGGGGTGGCTCAGCATGGTTGGTCATAGTGGGGGATTGCTCGTTATGGTTGCTGGTAGTCTGGGATGGCTCTGTACGGTTGGTGGTACTGGGGATGATTGTGCCCGGTATGGTTAGTGGTAATAGAGGATGATTAGCCTTGACATGGTTGGTGGTTGTAGGGGATGATTAGGCTCATTATTGGTTGGTGGTAGTAGAGGATGATTGGGCTCAGTATGGTTACTGGTAATAGAGGATTATTAGCCTTGATATGGTTGGTGGTTGTAGGGGATGATTAGGCTCATTATGGTTGATGGTAGTAGGGGGGGATGATTGGGCTCAGTATGATTGGTGGTAATAGGGGATTATTAGCCTTGATATGGTTGATGGTAGTAGGGGATGATTGGGCTTTGTATGGTTGGTGGTAGTAGGGGATGATTGGGCTCGGCAGCGTGGCTTTAACAAAGTGTTAATGGAGGATCAGAGTTGTTTAGGGTTCTTAGTGTTTGTCTCTTGGATCAAGTTGTAGTGAGGTTTTTATATGTATATTAAGCTTTTTAAGGATAGTCTTACTAACTTTCTGCTTCTTTAGGATTTTCTCAATTTGACAGTATACTTTTCATGAGTGCTGTAGGCATTCGACAGTTTTTAATTACAGCTTTCAGTAATATTCCTGTGTATGATTTATGCATTGTCTGTGGAGTATTATAGTTCTGAACTGCATGCTATTGCAGGAGAATGTTTTAACTTTTACTTTTGTAGCTGTGCAGACTAGTTCTGTGTAATTGTGTATGTTATAGATGTATAGCCAGACTGTCAGCAGAAAAGGTCTCTGAGCCTTTCAGGTGTACTTGGGTAGAAAAGGGAGGTGTCCGTGTCTCCTTCCTGTTGTCGTTGGCTTCTTTCTAAGTCTATATCAGTAGTTAATTAAGGGAGGGTATTTCAGTGTGTTACCATTCCTGTGAGAAGATATATGCACTCTTTTTCAAACGTCTCCACAACCACCTGAAGTATGTGTACATTAGGTGGCAGTGTTATTGTCTTCTGCTTTAAATGCTCATCAGTCCCACTCAACTGATAATCTCTTCCATATTTAAGAAATAATTACTGAATGGCAGTGTAACAGCCAGGTCTGTGATATTCTTGCAGTGCTTCTGCAGTAAGCTTCATTGACCTCAGTTTATGACAAGAGCATCGCCAGGTACAGGCAGTATCACATGGTATGTAATAAGATGTGCCAAATCATGACACAGCATGTCTGGTATATTATGTTCTTTCTGCATTTTCAGAAACAGAACTGTCATGTCTTGTAATTGATAGTTATTGTCTGCTTCATGCATTGCCATATCCACACACCTAGACTTCTGCTAACACCTGATGACTTATGTCTGCAAGTCCCGCGGATACGTGGGAGTCAGGGATTCAAAAGTATTGAAATTCTCATATGGCAAGAGATGTACAGTTAGCAAAAGAAGCGATAGCAAAGGAGCTGATGGTTAATTTTATACACCTAACCTCTAATTCTGTATTTTTTCTATTTCAGCTCAATGAGGGACGTAGAACAGACATGACGATTTTGTTTCTTTTTGACAGAAGTAAAAAAATCTATGACTATAAGGCACCAGTCCTGCCTCAAGCAGAATATGTCAAATTCATCTGTAAGTAGAAACTGCATTTTGATATTTTTTCAAACAGCATTGAATTAAATACCAGTCAATGTTTTGCTCCTAACACTAGTGATCTAGCTGGTTGAGTAAATACCACAAGCCTGTGAGTGGAAGGTAGACCACAGAGGTCAGTTGATTGCTTTCCAGGATAGATTGTGGTCCCAAATATTTGATTAGACATGCACTTGAAGATCATGAGGAATAAAGCTGTGTTTGACATACAGCATTCCACTTGGATTTTTGGACACAGCCTAAGACATTAATGTGAATGGATCTTTGGGGCACGCAGTAACATGGTTATTACTTGAGGGCAAATCACATGGAGATAACTTTGTAAAAGAATGCAGGATTATGCTTGTATAAACAGATCATAGAGCTTTGGTTTCTAGATTGATCACAGGGTTTTGACAGGACAATCCACTGGGTACCTGCTGAGCATGTTTGTGGTGAGGGTAAGTTAGGTAAGTGGCTGTCACCGTGGAATGGGACATAGGAGATGAGATCTGAATTTTGAGTATTTTTTCCCATCACAGTTATAAAAACAGCATTAAAATGTGATTCAATATGCTTTACATTCACATTTGTAGCCAACTCTTACTAAATACTCCATAACAAAAAAAAATGGTCATGTCAGCCACATTTTACTAGAGACATCATTCTAAAGTTGAACAGGAAGCAAAAAGACATTTAAAAATTCCCAAAGTCTGTAATTCAGCAGGTCAAGGATAGGTTTCATTGGAAAGGTTTAGCTAGTTTCTAAAACTGAGATAAAAGTAAACATAACAGTAATAACAATAGCAGTAGTAATACAATTCTGCTTGCATAGGCAGTTTACGGAAATCAGAAGAGAGAAGTGGTAGGCACTAGATGTGGGAAAGAAACGTATATTAAAACAAAGGATCACAGTGAAGAAGGATCTGAGGGGTCTGACAAGGAGGAAGGGGAATGGGAAAATACACGATGATAGAGATCAAATACAACATGCCAAGTATGGTAGAGAAATGAGTTTTGATAGGGAGGAGGGGTTAACTGATCACAACATATTGGAGAACAAAGCCTGATTTCAAACAGGGGGACATACGACATGGATGGAGCTAGCTAAACAGAAAGAAAGAAATGAGAAGCACGGTAAGTGGTGAAGGGAGTTGTACTCCATCGCTACAGCAGAGAGTGAAAAGGAGTGCAAGAAAAAGCAGGGATGATGCAGGGTGAGGAAACAGGAAAGACAGTAGTACAGATGGCAAGTTGTGGGCTTGGAATCCGAGGATAAGCCCAACTGCAATAAATCACGCTGTCAATAGTAATGAAGAGAAGAAGGGTTTAGGAGGTGAGTCATGCCACACAGAGAATGTACCACTCTAGAGATGGAATATATGTATATACCTTTAAGAGGGATGAGAAGCGGTGTGGAGGGGGATGGAAAAAATCGAAGAAAGGCTCCTGATGCAGAAAAGAATTACAAAGAACAGAACAGTGATCAATGGAATGAGTGGCAAGAGAATAAAGGATAAAAAAGACAGCAGATAGAGGGAGTGAACTCTCTTCGCAGCAGAAAAGGGTGATAGGATATTTACAATTAGGAGTTGCAATGCAAATGTAATATAACAAAAAAAAGAGAGAGAAATGGTACTGGGACATCTAAGAAAAGACAAGCCACAGGTGGCAGTGTTACAGTAAACACACCACACACAAAGAATATAAAAAATTAAGAGGTGGGTTTATAATCAAGTGGCCAGAACCTCATGGGGGAAGAAAAAACAGAGGACCTGAACTCCTAGTAAGGAAGACAGTACCTCTAGAGATAGAAGGGAGACTGGAAGAGAAAAAAAAGGAGGTACACAGAGATTAAATGGGCATTAGAAGGATAACTTTAGTGGTCATTTACTTATCACCAAAGATGTCATTAAAAGTTTTGAGGGTAATCCTGCAGAGATGATCAAATTTCAGGAAAGGATAGGATTAGTGATGGGAGACTGGAATGTAGTAACTAAAGAGAGACAGTAGAGTAAAGCTGAGGAGGTTGACTAAAGAGGGATGCTTCGTAAAGTATTATTTGGAAACTGTGGGTTGGGTAGATGTCTAAAAACATGGGATAAAGATGAGGTTGAAGAAGGATATCCATTTTGCTCACACAGACAGAAGTCCTGGTCCAGAATTTCATAGGGGTTGCATCACATTAGAGCACATGTTTATAGATTCGTAGGAGGTTACTGGGCTGTTGACCCAAGGGTCATTTTAAACCTAGCCTATTACACCCTTTATATTTTGAGAGAAAGTCTAGTCACTGCCTAAGTGACTAACATTGAGCAGCTTCCCTGCCCCCCCGGAGAGGTGGTTACTGACTTGAAACTGTAGTTTTATTGGCCACTAGGGGTCATTTCCATAACTCCTTCATCTTCCTCTCTTAAAACCTAGTTGCCTCGTGGTTTGAGCGTCTTTTCAGGCTTGTTGGCTGTTGGTGAAGCACCCTCCAAGAGGAAAAAACGCTGAGAGAAGAAGGGAGCCACTTTTGAGATTTTAAGTATTTTTTCTCTGTTTATTTGCTAAGTTTTCTGCATAGCTGCCTAGCTTGAGCATTTTCTGGCTTGTTAAACTTGATTTCTGTATTAGTAGCTGTATTTAGAGCACAACCAAAAGCTGTTTGCTGAATTTCCTGTTTGCACTTAATTTTAAATCGTTTTTCTTAAAACTTGCATATTTTCTGTCCTTGACCTAGCACTCTTGTGTCGGGTCATTTACTGCACTGTTATAACTTGATATTACTTGTGAACCTCTGCTATCTCTGTAAAAACAAAACAAAAAAAAAAAAATCTTGCTTTTTCCCACTTTTCTGAGAGTTAAAAAGTTCAGTTACAGGCTTGCTGTTCCTGAACTGTTTGAAAGTTTCTGTGAGGCCATTTTGCTTGGGCTGAAGGAGGGTCTCTGTGTTCATCAGTGGCAGTGACTAACATTGAGCAGCTTCCCTGCCCCGGAGAGGTGGTTACTGACTTGAAACTGTAGTTTTATTGGCCACTAGGGTCATTTCCATAACTCCTTCATTTGTCCTCAGAGGAGTGGTTTAAGGCAGTAACTTGTAGTTTATTGGCCATTTTGGGTCATTTCCTGTCTTTTCCAGCCCCTGCTATAAAGCACGCTTTAGCGTGCATTAGCCGATTAGCCGGAGTTGCTACCGTTGCACACTAGGGCAGCGCCGTTAAGCAGGTTTAAACTATTCGACTACCTAAAGTCCACTCTTCAAATTTTCCCTTAAAACTACCTTCCTCGAACTATACTACTGATCTAATCAGCTTATCCTATAATTAAAAGATCATCTCTACTTGACTCCAAGTAGACTATTCTCTATCTGTTAAACGTAGCACTTGCTCCTACAGTACTTATTACCTTGATACGGCACTCTTGTTATAGATAGTACCCCAAAACGGCCACCCCCCATCTCTCGGTCACCCACGTCCCCGGAATCTTTTTAAAGTTTTTTGTCTATTCCTTCTAGCATGTCGAGGATCAGTTGCTAGTGTCCTCTCCTGCTCAGCTGGTTAACCTGGGAATATTGAGGCAATGTTACAATTGCCTCATGTACACAGACAACCCTCTCCTCCTCCCACAAAACACAAATACATGCGAGAGATGCAACTATACGGCCAAACTGGAGGCTGAGCTCTCTCAACATAGGACTGGCAAGACCAGTCAGGAGGAGAAGGTTACCACACACACTATAGACCCAGTCTCACATAGTACCATTACAACCTCAAATCATACACATAAACACACAAAGACATACTCGGAGGCTCTGATCAAAATCTACCAAAACAGCAGAGGCCACCAAAGCAGACACCCAAACAACCACCACCTCAGAACACAACACCTGCAACACATAGACCTCACAGTCAGAGTGTCAAACAGTCACAGCCCTTAAGGCCAAACACAATGCCAGACACACTAGTCATTGGTGACTCCATAGTCAGACACACTGGCGTCCGCTCACCAGACTGAGTAAGGAGAAGGTCACAGTAAGCTGCCTGTCGGGCGCTAGAATCCGCCACATAACGCAAGCACTCAGGTCTCTCAACAGCAGGTACAAATATGACTCAGTCATTGTCCACGCTGGTGTAAACGACCTGAGACGTACCTCCTTGGACTACATGAAAAGAGACATTGAGGAGCTCTCTGATTATGTAGCCCAGGCAGGTATGACCCTGACCTTGAGCAGTATCCTACCTTCACCAAGAATGATGCCACAATACAGAGATAAGATGATCAGCTTTAACAATTGGCTTAAACACTGGTGTCATTCAAAGGGGATCCAGTGTCTGTCTGCCTGGGATGACATGCTGGACAAGCCACGCTGCTTCACAAGGGACGGCTTGCACCTGTCACCCTGGGATTCGGATATTGGCAAAGGCTCTTGCCACCCCATAGTGCCTTTTTAGGCAAGGCTCAAATTCTAAACCTACCACCCTAGAATACAAAAAGGAAAAAAACTAAGGGTAATGCTGCTCAATGCCAGAAGTCTAAATCTCAAAATGCACGCACTCGAGGCCCTTCTCAGTATGGAGAACATCGATGTCTGTGCTGTGACAGAAACCTGGTTCAAGGCTCCTGAGAGCACCCCAGCGCTATCAGGTTTTACCTCATATCATGCGTTCCGCCCCAAAATCCGGACAATACCAAGAAAGGAGGGGTATCCATATTCATCAAGGACACCCACACCTCAAGACTGGTGGCAATGCACGATGCATCGGAGACCATCCAGGTGCAATTAACCATAGGCAAGACTGCTCTGCAAATTGTAGCATGTTACAGGCCACCCTCACAAACTCAGGAACCTCACATGGCCTTCCTGAAAACACTAGAGGGATAAATGTATCACCAAACACCATCATACTAGGTGACTTCAATTACCCTAATATAGACTGGGAACACTACTCAAGCCCAAACACCCTAGCCCAAAAGTTCCTGGAATTCATAAACTCAAATGCCATGGAACAACTAGTCACCATCCCCACAAGAGGAGATAACATACTTGATCTCATCATCACGAACATGGGAGCACAATGTTCAACACCGGAGGTGTACCCCTCACTGGTGAGATCAGACCACAAACTAATCTCGCTGGAGGTCCTCATCCCACCCCACCTGAAATAAAAAGACCACAGTAAAGAACTTCTCAAAAGCCGACTTCACACTTCTAAAGACTAGTGTGGTCTCCTTTAAGGCCCCGAGCCGGAAAACAGTACTCAAGCTGCTGAATCACTTACAAATGCCTTCTACCAGCACCTGCAGGACTGCATGGATAAGGCAATCCCAAGCAAAACAAAGACTCTTTGTACCAAAGGCAAGCGTCCAGTCTGGTGGACCCCAGCCATAAACAAACTCTACAACAAAAGGAGGAAGCTACTACAAGATAGAGCAAAATCCTTAAAAGGTAAGACACCCTTGATCACTATAAGTAAAAAACTAAGAGCTCTCATAAAATCATCCAAAGCAAATTTCGAGAGAAAAATAGCTAAAGACTCAAAAGACAATCATAAGGCCCTCTTTAGCTATGTTAGAAACCTGGGAGGAAACTCCCAGATATGCTCAGAGCTAGTTCAAAATGATGTGAAGATTACTGATCCTACAAACATTGCCAACATACTGGCTGACAGGTTCAGTGCAAACTTCTCCCCTCCCCCCCAAAAGGAGAGATATCTATACCAAACGATTGCAGCCCCCCAAACATCTCCAGCGCCCAAGTGAGAACTGCTCTCTCCAAAGCAAAAAACACAGCATCCATGGGACCTGATGGTGTCCCCGGCTGTGTGCTCCATGAACTCAATGAGGAATTAAACCCACAGCTAGGACAGCTGTTTAATCAAAGTCTTACCTCTGGATACGTACCCAGGAGTGGCGCACTGCAACTGTGGTACCACTTCACAAAGGCGGTGCCTCCACCGACCCTGGAAATTACCGGCCCATTAGCTTGACAAGCCTTATCTGCAAAGCCATGGAGAGGATCATAATGGACCTCATAAATAAAGACATAGGGAATTTGCAGACTTTGGATCCAACCCAGTTTGGCTTTGTCAAAGGCAGATCATGCCTTTTAAACTTGGTTGACTTTTTGAAACAGTCACCAAAGCCATTGATGAGGAAAGGCAGTCCATACAGCCTACCTCGATCTGGCTAAGGCCTTGATACAATACCCCACTCGGGTATCATTGAAAAACTCATCAGCTTAAATGTCAACCCATACATCACAAGATGGGTTGCAAACTGGCTGAGTGACAGAACCCACAGGGTCAGAGTTGCTGGCGCCATGTCAGACTCAAAGCCTGTCACAAGTGGTGTCCCACAGGGCTCAGTCCTGGGCCCACTCTTGTTTGGCATCTACTTTTCCAAGTACAAGCAAACACAGGAGGGTTATGGCTGACAAAGTTTGCAGATGACTGCAAACTGGGCCATAGTAGAAAACACATCTGATACAGATATCCTTCAGAAGGGTCTCACAGAAGCGGATAACTGGTGCCAGAGCCACGGCCTAAAGTTAAATGCCAAAAATGCATAGTCATACCCTTCGGGAAAAACAAGGTTACCCCTAGCTACCAAATAGGTGGCAATCCACTGAGCACAGAAGAAGTTATCAGGGACCTGGGGACCCAGGTTGATAGTAGTCTGTCATTCGACACCCATGTAGCTAAAGTAGTTAGGAAGACCTTCTACATTGCCCACCTTATCATGAAGGGATTCTCATCTAGATCAAGGGAGGTCATAGTCTCCCTTTACTCATCACTCATCAGACCAATGATTGAGTACAATGCCCCATTCGGAATGTATCTGACCCGACACTTGCAGCAGCTGGAGAGGCCACAAAAGTTCCTCACCAAAAGGATAAAGGGTCTCAAAATCTGTCCTATGCTGCCCGACTGAAAGAACTCCAGCTCTATTCAGTCGCTTACACTTGCTCAGAGGTGACCTTTGCCTAACATACAAGGCCATGTCAAACCCAGATTTGATGAATATGCTTCACCTCAAAAATCTAGATCCATCAGAGCCACAAGGGCGGAGACTTAAACCTTGACACGGCTATTAATAGGACGTGCTGGAGGGATAGATTCATCACCCAAAGACTCCCTATGCTGTGGAACAAAATCCCGGTACATGTGAGGCAGAGCACCTCGCTGGCCTTGTTCAAGAGAAATCTTGACCAATGGATGGGAGATCACAGATATACCCCAGGGATAACCTCAGTGTCACTGCTCGACAGAGGCACAGCAAAATAATGGGTATAGTTCCCCATACTAAAGGGGTGGCGTAAGCCACAAAACGATGGGCTAGGCTTGTAAATGCCCTCGGGCAGATAGCCTAGTATGAACCTATGAACCTATGAATTAGTAATGACTGCCCATGTCCAAGAGGGATGTGGGAACTATTCCAGGTGAGAATTTGCGGTTTCCCATACATTCATCCAGGCTCCTTTTGAACAGAGTCATAGAGGTGCTCTGCTTAACATGAATTGGTAGCCTATTCCAGAGAAGTGACAACCTCTATGAGATGAATTTGTCTCTTCAGCATTTCCTATTTAAATTGCAGGCCAGATTTAGGTCACTGAAGTGGGTAATTCTAGTCCAATTTGACTTAACAGATTTGCAGCAACTTCATCAGGTTGGGATCAGAGATTGGTCTGTAAGCCAGGCACAAGTCTCCCCTAAGTAGCCTATATGTTACTGAGTACAATGACAAAGACTTCAGTCTGTCTGTGTAAGGCATGTGCTGAAGATCTTGAATCTTCATAGTTAAAAATCTCTGGGGTCTCTCCAGTTGCTGCAGCTACCTGGTACGTTGCATACCAAAGGTGGCATTACACTCAATTATGGGCCTGGTAAGGGATATGAGTATAGTGGGGTTATAACCTCTTTTGCCCTTGAGGCTGTGCCTTTGCTAATCAAATGTACAACGTAAAATGCCTTTCTTACTACAGTGGACACATGATGGTCAAAGTTTAGGTCACAGTCTACTTGTGTCCCCAAATCCCTCACTATAGCATTTGTAATTAAGGTATTATTTATTTATTATTATGTTGTTAGTAGGGACATTGCTTTTACTGCAGAGGATGATGATGATGCATTTTTTTTGCATTTAGTTTGAGTTCATGGCTTTGGCACCAATCACTGGCCTATGTAAGCCCCTCTTGGAGTACACTGACATCATTTGGGGAGTCAACGATCGTGCCAAGTTTGCAGTCATTAACAAACTTGGTCAGCCACAGCCTCTGACCGTCCAAGAAGTAAATACCAAAAAAAAAAAAAGGGGGCCTGGTACTGAGACTTGTGGAACCCCACTGGTGACAGGTCTGCTGGTTGAGGTGGAATCACCCACTTTGATAACATGTGTATGGTTAGTGAGCCAGTTTGTGACCCACCTAACAACAAAGGGTTTGACATTTAGGTGGGTGAGTTTGTCAATAATGCCTGAATGGAGAATTGTATCAAAGGCCAAGTCCTGATATGCACAGATTTGCTCTCATCTATGGCCCTGGTCACATTTTTGAAGAAGTCTACTAGTTTGAACAGGCATAATCAACCCTTTACAAAGCTGACCTGGGTTTGAGCAAGGGTTTGGAGGTCCCCTATATCTTTATTTATGAAGTCTATGATGATACGTTCCATGGCCTTGCAGATAAGGCTAGTCAGCCTTATGGGACTTTAATTAATCGGATCTGTTGATAAGCCGCCCTTGTGGAGGGGGATAGAGGTTGCGGTTTTCCATTCAGCTGGGACAAATCCTGTATTCAGAGTATGGTTAAATAGCATGCGTAAAGGGGTTCCTAATTCCTGATTTAATTTGTTTAGAATGCAGCCTGTGATGCCATCAGGACCCATAGAGGCTGTGTATTTTGCCTTAGACAGAGTTTGCTGACCTGTTCTTTAGATATGTAGGGCGGGAAAGCAGTTGAAGGTATGGTTTGTGATATGTTTAGGGGGGATAAAGGGGATAAAGTTTTGCCAAACGTGTCCACTAGTAGGGTAGCAATTTCTGCAGGATCAATGTATATGATGATATTTGTCACTAGTTCAGCACACGTCTGGGTCCTACATTTTAGGCAATGGATGTAGCTGAAGAAAGCCTGAAAGCCTTATGGTTATCCTCAGCTGTGTTTGCTAAATTTTTCTCGAGGCTGGCCTTAGAGGATTTTTTTAAGTTGTCTTATTTGTTTGTTTAGGCCTAGAAGGGTACTTTTTCAGTGCTGCAACCTCCCTTTGGTATTCTTAAACTATACAACGAGAGTAAGAAGCTGTTGTCTGTGTGAGATGTCCACTAGGGTGGCTTGTTTTTTCTTGAGAATATTAACTTTAGTCTTATCTGGCACAGCCGAGTCTATACATTTGTGTAAGTGTTGGTACAGGGCATCAGAATATACCTTAGTGTGTGTATGTATATATATATATATATATATATATATATATATATATATATATATATATATATATATATAAATATATATATAAATGAGGATGGGGGCAGATAGGAAGGACACTAAGAGAAATCCCTACAAGAATTCAGAAAATACTATCAAGCTCCATATGTGGAGAACGTTATTGCAAGAGAAGGAGCAGGAGTCAGAGGAAGAAGAGAACGGAAAATACTAACCCTTAAGAAGGTGACAGTAGAAGAAAACTGAGGGCTAGTAAGACCGACAGAAAAAGCAGAAATTGTGTGAAAAAAGATGGCCAGGGGTAAAATACTGTGAAGCAATGCACTATCTGTAGAATTCTGGGAACTGGGGAAAGAGAAGATAATGGACAGATGGGAAATCACGTTAAATAAAATCGTGACATGACATAAACCCCCAGAGTCTTGAAGAGGAAAGCAGTGATCTTGGTAACATATAAAGAAGTAAAGATCCACTCTTATCTGTCCTCCTACAGACCTGCATCACTCTTAAACCATCATTACAAATGCTTTATGCACATTTTGGCAGATAGATTAAGTAAGATACTACCAACAATGGCAATGGGGACCGAACTGGGTTTGTAGGGGGTACAGAGAAAGGTAGACTCTGTTTTTGGAGAGAGATGGGGATTTCTAAGAGGTGATAGACAACACTTAGAGTGAAAATCAGGACAAGATTATCAGGCAGGGTGAAAACGGAGAGGAGCATAAGACAGGGATGCCCTCTTCACTGCTATTTGCACTATATTTAGAACCAGACAATAAGGTAATCACATATTAAGGGGTATAGATGCAAGGAGAAAGAAATGAAGATGTTCCTATTTGCAGATAATATTCTTTTAACCTTAAATCAGCTGAGAAAAGATTCAGAGAATTTATGTAATATACTAGGAGCATTTGGGATGAAATCTGAATGTAAGTTAAACAAGGAGACTTCACAAGAAATAGCAGTCAACCTGCAAAAGGGGAAAGGAGTTGGAGAAGAGACAAAGAAAAAGGAGATGTGGAAAAGAGAAATAAAATACCTTGGTGTAAGTCTGCAAGAAACAGTAGGAATGTCTCTTAGCTCAACATATGATAGGATTTATAACAAGGTTAAGGAATAGGTCTATAGATGAGGAATGATAAAAATGTATACGGATCAAAGAATACAAGTGTTACAGATGTGTTTATTGCCACAGTGTACATACCTGGGTCTGGCGTTCTGGGTCTCCCAGAAAATGGATACTTGCAAAGGGTAAACAGATGTTCAGTGAGTTTGTGTGGGAGGGGGGGAGACCTACAGTAGCCTGGGAGATCCTTACAAGAAGGAAAGAAGGTTGAGGGCTGGGAACACAAGATATCTCAACTGCTTTACAGTTCAACGTGTTGCGGAACATCCTGAGATTTGTGGATATTTACAAACTCCTCCTTCATCTCCAATCACCTGGTCCCTAAAAGCCAAAGACATTTGTTATAAATGTCCTTATCCCTGACTTAGAATATGATGTCCACATCATTGCTTTAAACATAAGCCACAAAATAAATAAATGAATAAAAATAAAGCTCAGCACATCTAACAAAACCTGTCACTTCATTCGCCTAGACCCCAGATATGAATATCAGTCCAACAAAAAAACATCAAATGGCGTCCAGTACCTGCCTGCACTATTCTCCTCCTTTCTACTCTTACCTTTGTATTTCATTACATCAGGTACTACCCCTCTCTTGCCAACATGCTAAGTATAAAAACCTGCCTATCCGACTTTACAACAGAGCCTAATATTTTCTTCACATTAAATTGACAATTTTTCTCTCTGTAGTAGACATGAACTTTTAACAAGATAACCCCTGGTAATTGGAACCACCTATTACATAAAATATTACACCTGGTAAATAGAATCACCTACTGCATGATCTACAGAAAGAAGATAACTACATCCCATTGAAGTAAAAAGGTGATATGCATGCAACTTCAAATAATACGCTGGATGATAATGTTGTGGTTTATTCTTCCGGTTCCCTTAAATTAAATATATTCTTGCAGTAATTGAGCAAAGAAATGCTGAGTTCATCCTAAATACTCTGCCTGATAAATATGAATGTATGCTTATACAAATCAAATGCACATCACTTTTTTGTCTAAGTCTTCATAGACATAAAATGTTTTCAGACATTGTTATATCAACTTTTACATGCATAATGCTGCAATTAATAATATTTCTGGTATTTAATTCTTCCATATGCTTCCCATGTGTATTTGTTGTATTGAAGGACATATTGCCTAAGAAAATGTATTTAAAGTGGAACTTAGTTCATAAACTTGCTTATTCATGTACAGTCTTATTTGATGTATCACTGAAATATTTTCTCAGTGACATGTTATTGTAGCTGTTAATCTGAAACTGATTCCTGGCATACTTTGACTTTTATGGGCTATATATCTGAAATGCGTAATAGTCTGAAACTCTTTAATGACAACTGTTTTTGTACCAGTGATATGAATGCTGCCTTTGTGTTTGGTTCATGGTTGGAATGAGTCCTTGTACCAGTCCCACCTACCCTATAATAAAATATAATTAAATGAGAGACAGTGAACTACACCAGGGAAAAGTAACAGCTAAATATTGGCATCATTAATTTCTTCCTTAATTAGTTCTTTCATTTTTTTATTATTCTCAATTTATCTACTACCCATCTAATCTTCCATCTCACTCACTAACTGCTTGACCATCATCAAGTGAAGTCATTAAGGGTAGAGTTTTATCTTAAGCCCTCCCATTTCTTTTTGCAGATGCCCATTGAAGTACCCAAGTGGTGAATATATCAGTATGGCATGGTGAAGTACTTCACTTGATATAAGACATATTTTGGAGGGACTGTTTGCATTTAAGTTTAAGGGAAGGACACCAAAGCAGTGGACTTTTTTAAAATGTTGTTTGTACAGCCCACATGGAGATATTACAAGTCTCTTAACAATGTATGAACAACATTAACAATAATTTTGCTTCGAGAAAAAGGATCATAAAGTTAGTGTGCGACTAACATCAGTGATGACAAATGAAATATAAAGAAGGTGTGTATAAATTTTAAACAGACTCGTATTGCAGGCGATTTTCATGTAATTCCAACATGCACACAAGATTTTTCCATGACAACACTTCAGGAATACAAACCATGATTTAATTCAAAAACTCAGGCAAACATTTTCTACTATGACAGGTAACGGCTCATCCTCCTCCCATGTAATGCATTTATAAAAATATTGTACTGTACATAGTGATATTGCAGTTGAGTGCCACTATGTTTTTGTTTGTTTGCTTCTTCACCTCCTCATGTATTCTTGTTTTGTTGACCACACATTTTTAACCATGAGTCCTGCCTGCAGAGTTCTCCTTAACTGCAGGCAACATTTGGCACTGGTAAATATTTAAGCAATAACCCACACCTGGATGTGGGTAATGCTGGATTTACCCACGGTTGGTGTGGTTTGGTCATGAGGGCAAAGCCCGATTGACCAAACAAAGACAACTGTGGGTAAATTCAGCATTACCCACACCCAGAAGTGGGTTATTGCTATTATACAATGACATTATTTAAGAAAAAAAATACTTACTTTTCTTAAATAATGTCCTTGTATAACAGTGCCGTGCTGTCCTTCCGCCGCTGGACAGCTCCACTTTGCCATTGTTGATGTACTGCGCATACATTTGGAACTTGTGTTCCCATGCATACCCAGTGCATCAGTGCTCGGGAAAGTAAGCAACGGAGAAAAGAAGATCTCCGTTGCTACGCTTTTTTTTTTAAACCCTTAAAATTAAAGAATATATCCGGACCTTTTTCCGTTGTATATTCTCAACGAGCACGCTGGTTGGGCTGGCCAGTCAGCGTGCTCGTTTTACGATGTTACCAGCCAGTCATTGTATAATTTATATTTGATGATGATTTTGTAAATATGCATTTTTAAAGTGATTGAGCTGAGCACACGAGTGCTTAGTTTGGAAGTGAGATACATTTTTTTTATACTGATTTGCTTTTTAGATAATATGGGTATTTTATATGTTGTTAGTAGTTTTGGGGAGTGGGATCTTTTGTTTCTGAAAAAAGGTTACACTGCTGATTCAAATACTGTCTAATAATTGAAGGAAGTTGTCTTTTATGAAATTATAGTGTCTGCCTTTGTGTTGCAACTAATGAAGGTAGGGTACACTATTTTGCATTATTTGTTTAGATAGGGACTGAGTTTGATTAAATATTAACAGAAGTGCTGAAACATTAAAGAAAAGGGTTTTAGTGTACCTGGATTGTATTTTGCTGGTTTATATGGGGTTTCAGTATTTCATGCATATTTTAAAATGTTAAATCAGTCATTGAAGTGCAGAAAAAAGAAATGTTTATATTGGAAGTGATTGCTTTCTGATTCCTTTTTTTCATATTTTGGTACTTTATTTTTACTTTGAGTTGGCAATACCTCTGCTCTAGTTTTCAGCCAGGCATTATTTTTAGAACACGATGCATTAAAATAACTGAAGCATTGAGACACACTGAAAAAAGAGTTTATTATGTTTGTGAAAAAAAAAACAGTAGCAGGAACAGGATGGAGGCAGAGTCTGAAGTGATGCACTGTAGCAACCTGCAGTATTCAGCATGCCAGCTTTACTGCTGTCTTTTAACCCAGTGATTGTTGGCCTATTCTGACAGAATTATTGGATAGTAGTAAACCTACAATGCTGGCGGATATGGATCTTTTTGAGTCAGCCACTTCAAAGTGTTTATTGCTGTCCATATCTAAGCATCAAATCACATGAATTTTTTGGTGACTCAGCATAAAACCCACTGCTGTTACTGAAGCAGTGTCTCTTGCTTGTGTATATGTACAAGCTAAAAAGAGACTAGACAGCATGAAATGTGTGGTACAGACTAGGGGAGAGAAAGAGAATTGTGAGGTTTTCAGAGTGTCAGACAGCTGTTTAGCCAAGGAAGATTTGGGATAGCAGAGGATGTGTGTGTGGTGTTTGAGACAATGGAGCACTTCAATAGAAAATATGGGAGCTAGAGATGGGAGTAGATTGGCTGGTCAGACAAGAAGGGGTAGAATAGGCCTGGAAAGGAGACAAAAACAACAGGAGGCCAGAAGACAGAATAAGTGAAAAAGGTACAGAGTAGACAGGCAGAGAGAACAGGAGGGCATGGACAGAATTACATGAGGTCAGAGGGAGAAGTTCAGGAGGACTACAGATCTGTTATTCTAACAGCAGTGTCAGGGGAAGAAATAAAGAGAACTCTGAGAAAGAAGAGTTTGCTTTCCTAGAGAGTAGTAATATTCAGAGAACATGACTAGAAGGAGTTTTCAGTGAAACCTGATCCAGTTTTATGGCTGGGTTATAGCACAACCTGATAGAGAAGCACTGGTAGGCATTGCCTGCCTGGATTTCATCAAGATCTTTGACTTTGTTCAACACAGCTGTTGGGAAAACTGGTGGGATTGTGCATAGAACAGAAGAGGAACAGAGACAACCTAACCTGCGGGGTGCATTTTTATGAATTCCTGGTATGACCCAGACAATCTTGAAACTAACTGATTGATTGATTAGCAGCCAGGGTGATGGGGAAGTGGATGAGAGTGGGTGGCGGACAGTAGCACACCCTTCCTTGGTGGAATGAGGCACTCCAGCTCACCGTAGTGCAAGCAATTATATATATATATATATATATATATATATATATATATATATATATATATATATATATATATGTAGTGCAAGCAATTAACATGCAGCATATAGCTAGGAAGCAGACTTGGCCTTGTCAGGTCATTGTCAAATGGTAGTTTATTTTTTTGGGGATGCATTGCAGACCCGCACATATGAAACTGTCCATGTCAGCTAGTGGAGTGAGGAATTAGCCATACATAGATGAAAATCCTTTGATGCATAACAGGATGACAGCCTTCCATGACTGGCTGTTGCCCCTTTTGTGGACAAGAAATGAATGAGATGGGTAATTTTGGAAGGGCTTATCATCTTAAAAAAACACAAAATGAGAAGCAGGATTGCTGCATGGTTGAGGAATACACCACCGAGGCTTGTGGTTATAGAGTCAGTGTGTGTGGAATAAGAAGACTGACGGTCTGACTAATGCAAGAGTTAATCCTAAGTCCTGTAGTCTTTGCTGTGTTTGTTGCAAACTTATCTTGAGAGCAGAGAACAGAATCATCCTGATGGGGAAGAGTCTAAGGAAGAATTTGGAAAGGCTGAACAAATGGAGACAGAGGTGGTATCTAAGGGTCATGGCAGTCAAATGCAAATTACTTCAAATGAATTGCTACTGTCCTGGTATGAAGCATCAGCTGTCAAAGAGCCAATAACAGGGAAGCAGAAAGAACATCTGTGTTGTTGCTCACATATGGATTTGGCTACCAGGAGCAGAGTGAAACTGCTGTGGCAATAGAAAATATAACACTGAGGTGTGTCATTGGAGGGAGGGAATCCAGAAGCAGCCAGAAAATGCAACTACTCTAGTAGGTCTTGTTCAGGCCACACCAGGAGGGCATGGACAGAATTACATGAGGTCAGAGGGAGAAGGAAGGTTTCTTTGGCCCTCTTCAAAAAGAACCTTGACGATTGGATGGGAGAAAGGAAATTCACCCCGGGGATCACGTCATTTGCCCTGCTAGACAGGGGTCCAGGGAAGTAAATAGTGTGGGAAGAAATAGCCATGGAATTGTTATGGCTAGGCTTGAATAGGCACTAAGGCCGATAGCCTAGTACCAACCTGTGAAACTTTAGTACTGTGTGTAGTTTTGGAGATGATAGAAGGAAAGGAACAACAAACTGCTAGAAGTCCTAAGGAAAGCTACCAGAAGGTTGTATGGGATGGAGGGTAAAGGATATGACCAGAGATGCGAGAAACTGAAACTCTCTTGACTAGAGGCAAGAACAGATAGGGAGAAGGGACATATGGATGCACAAGATCCCATCAAGAAAAAAAAAATCATCATGACAGCTCAGCAAAAGGAAGAGGTGGCAAAATGCAGCAGATTCTAGGAACTGTCTTCTCCCTGGATTTGCTGGCTGTGGATCCTTGGAGTTAACTGGCAGAATGGGTGGTGGTCAGGGAACCCATTGAATCTTTTAAAAAATCCTAGAACAAATGCAGAATAGCAGGAAGAGAGAGATTGAGAGTATGATATCAAATGCAATTAAAGAACAGGCTATATAGTCTTATGGTCCATTTTTGCCATCTGGCAAATGGGAAAGTAATGTAACTTTTGTCTTAAGTTTTTCTCCTCTTCTTACTCACAACAGATTTAGTAACACTTGCACCTTAAATGCCAGTTGCCTTCTTAAAGTTAAAGCTTAGTTATTTCTATTACTGTTTGATGCAAGCTTTATTTTTAGGACTACCGGATGAAAGGTGTATTAGAAGGTTTCAAATAGGCAGTTACTTACTGCAAGCTCTAGTGGCAATCAGTAACCTGAAGTCCAAGATTTCTAATACTACTTAAAATCATATGTGTTGAAAACTCCAACAATCATTCTTCCTCCGCACTCTTTGATATGCCAGTTATCCAGATAGTGACTGCCACATAAGCATCTTTTGGGTCTATATTATATCCTCGAAAGCTGTAAACAGCAAATGCTATTTACAGCGAAAATGCCATGCTTCAAATTCACTATTGTGGGGGGCTGTGCCCCTCCTGCTAATTTTACATACCGACTCTGAGATCGCACTATAGTGAGGAAAGGGCACATTTTCCAATCTTCACTGTAGTGCAATCTCACTATTTACAGTTCGCTGGACAGCATTTTCATTTTAAATAGCGTTCGCTGTTTACAGCTTTCGAGGATATGATATAGACCCGCATCTTGCATTCTCTCCATGCAGTCTCCAAATAACATTGTCTTTTATTTAATTCGGTTTACTTTTCGTCATAAGTGTCAGCCTTGCCCTTGATTTTAAAAGTATGGTTATTTTGACTGTTTAGTTTAGCCATAACTTTTGTCAGATTTTGATTGTACTACTTTTTATACAAGTACCAGCACATTTCCGGACAGAACACTGCCTACATTTTACCCCAGATGTCAGGCTGTCCTCTGTGTTCTGTTAATGTTTTTGAGTCTGGTTTTGAAATGGTAATATATAGTTAAGTAAGTGCCTTGATAGAAAGAACCATTCCTGACTCACCAGCAGCCAGTTATTACTACTCAAAATAGTTTAAAAACCATTACCCCCTTTACTTTGGATGCATCAGCTGAGACACCACTATGCTTGTTGCTGAATGTTCTTAGCTGAAACCAGAATTCTGGAGGAAAACATGCACTTCACTATACTCTGGTAGAGAAAGCTTGTCTGCTGACTATGTGACTCCATGTTTGTAGGTGCCTGCTAGGTGATAAAGTATTTAAGCCTTTCAAAGCCTAACCGCTGCAATCTCATTTGTATTTTTATAGGTTTATTGAATGTGAATAACAGCAGCCCCGTTCGATTCTCGACTGGAGTGCCTTATGTGTGGAGTCTGCATGTCTTCCCCGTGGTCGAGTGGCATTCAAAAGACATGCATGAATGGGCATGCCTTCATTGAAGGTTGGGCGTCGGGCTGGCACCTCAGCACCATAAAAATCTACTGCCAATCATTAGCGGACCAGAGTTCCACTGTGGCGACCCCTAACCGGGAAAAGCCAAAAGAAGAAGAAGAATTGAATGTGAATAACCAACCCCCCCCCCCACCATAAAAAAGTCTTGCTGTTTGCAGCTAGCTGCTCTGATTTATTTCTTCTCCTGAAAACATTCAGAGACTGGGTGGGAGACAAGTCTGCCATAGACAAAACATCATTATCGGGTTCCTATTATTTAAGCAAATGCTTAAAGTTGAGAATGCTGTTTCGTTGAACATGTTTACGAGAAATGGCAAAATGCCGAAAGCACGGAACAGCGATTTTTTTCCTAGGGAAAAAAATCACTGGTCCATTTTTGGGACTTTGCCATTGTGTTTGGGTTGATTATATAGCGTTCACAATTTCAAGAGTTTGGTAATATAATAAAGACCCGTATTATCAATAGGATTGGATGGGGTAGTGAGGGATCTGTCTACTACAGGTGAAGATGGACTTTGATCCTTATAGTCAATAAACAGCAAACCGATATCCATTATACTCATGAGCTTGGTGTTAACATTAGAAGTGTTTGTGGGGTGGGGGTTCAGTCCAGACAGAATGGTATTATATTTATTTCTGGGGTAGGAACACTACTCCAGGCATAAACATAATTTTATCATTATAACTGTCAAGTCAAGTCAAAAGTCGAAGTGAACTATTATTGTCATTCAGACTGCACAACAGTGCAACTGAACAAAATTAAGTTACTTCAAATTCAATGCGCATGCAACATATGTATATACATATATATATATATATATATATATATATATATATATATACACACATACTAAAGCTAATCCAACAGTAAGACATTTATGCAATGCAGTAAACAAGTACAATGACATGCACCAAGACTATTTCACTTGCACGTCTTCATCAGAACCCAAAACATCGCACAGATAATATATTGCACAGATCAAAATCAAACAGATTTCAAATTGCACGGATTGCCAACTTGGCATATTGCACAGAATGTTAACTTAGCATCATTAATATTGCACATAAGATATAAGATTGTACTTTCATAGAGTTATTGCATATGTCTGTGAATTACTTCAGTATTGTAGCTCCAGACCTCCATGACTAGCATGGTGTATGTTATTACTGGAGTTCAGAATTCTGATGGCTTGTGGAAAAAAGCTTCTGTTAAATCTAATGGTTTTGCAGTATAAGCTATAGTATCTCCTGCCTGAAGACAAACATGAGAACAGACCATGGGCAGGGTGAGTGCAGTCTGACTATTTTCATGGCTGTGCTGAGACACTGAGCAGAGTGCAAGTTCTGGATAGATGGGAGTGTGGATCTGATAATTCTGTCTGCCACTTTCACTACCCTCTGGAGAGATTTGTGATCTGAAACTGTGCAGTTTCCATACCATACCGAGCGGTTACTAGTCAGGATGCTTTCGATGGTATCAGTGTAGAAGGTTGTAAGAACTGAAGGTGGTAGGTTTGCTCTCCTCAGCCTTCTTAGAAAATGTAGATGCTGTTGTGCCTTCTTGACAATGTGGTTAGTGTTTATCGACCAAGACAAATCTTAAGTGATATGCACCCCCCAGGAACTCTGTGCTCTTCACCTTTTCCACTGTTTCTCCTTTGATTATGAGTGGAGAAAGAGCCATGCATCTCTTCCTGAATTACTATTCTCTCCAGGTTGTTGTTACACCAATCAGTTGGTATACCTCCTCTCTGTAGGCTTTTTCAGCAGCATTGCTGATGAGACCCACCACTGTAGTAGCATCCGCAACTTAATAATGTGGTTTGTGTTGTACATAGCGTTGCAGTCATGTGTAAGCATGGTGAACAGTAGGGAGTCAGAACACATCCTTGAGGTACTCCAGTGTTCATCGTGATGCTCATCAAAGTGTTGTTGCCTACGCATACCTTTTGTGGTCTGTCAATAAGAAAGTCCAGAATCCAGTTGCATAAGGGAGTGGTAACACCCAGATGGACTAGTTTCTCAATCAGATGTTGGGGGATGACCGTATTGAAGGCCGAGCTGAAGTCAAGGGGATGACCGTATTGAAGGCCGAGCTGAAGTCAATAAATAACATGCGGATATAACAGTTTTTGATCTTCAGGTGTGTCCATAGCATCTGCCATAGAGTGATTGGATCTCTAAGCACATTGGAGTGGGTCCAGTGCTGCAGGATGACTTGATGTTAAGTAGTCTTTGACCAATCTCCCAAAGCACTTCATTACATTGGAGGTGAGAGCTACTGGGCAGTAGTCATTCAGGCTTGAGGGTGGAGACTTCTTGGGCAGTGGTATAATGGTTGTATTCTTGAAGCACTTGGGTACTGTGGCTTGATGCAGAGAAATGTTGAATATGTCAGTGAGAACAGTAAATGTTCTTCGTGTTTCACTGTTGCAGTCATCACACTTGGGTTATCTGCCTGCAGGTAGCCCCGAATACCAGAGTCTTGGGATTTCTGCGTCGGATGCTATCACTTCTTCCATGACGTCAGGTCATCAGGGGTATAAAACATGCAGCCGATGCCATTACATCAGCTTTTCTTGCTGCACGGGAGTGCGAAGCAGTTCGCAAGTGCCGGTCGGCTGCTACCTGAAATTTTCGTTTTTAGAGTTTCAAACCTGAAGTCTTCTAAAGCTAAGTACCCTGTTGGGGATCCTTTTTTCTTGCTCTAATCGATGTCAGAAAAAGTTAGCAATGGACTTGCCTGTGGAAAGCAAATACCTCACAGAGATTTTCATTCTTACTGCTTCACCTGTTTAGGCCCAGACCACGACAATCCTCGCTGTCTGTTTTGTGCCTTGTTCAACACCTGAACTATTCGTCGTCAGGCTATATTTGTCGCTAAATTCTTTCGCTCTCGTTCTCTGTAGCCCGAAATGTCTTTGTTAAACCATCCGACTACTGATCTTCCGAAAAAACATAAGGATAATGACAGAGACAGACCGCATAGGTCAAAAACTGCCGATGCTTCCGTTAAGCTAGTCGCCAGTCCGCCGGTACTCAGTGAGGCGCTTTTGCAGCTCCTGATACCTGCTTCTACAGATTCGCAGGCCTCTACTGAGTCTGGTATGCCGCGAGATACTTCTTCGACTATGAAACCTGTGGATGTCTCTACCTTGGATGGGTCCGGAGCCGCTGTGCAGGCACCGGCTTCTGAGAGTGTATTCAGACCTTCCGATGTTCGTATTAAACCGAATTTCTCGGGCCCAGAGTTTGCACTATGCCTAGGAAACTGACCAAAGCACATTCTCAAGCTCCCATGCCTCAAAAACAAATGCTTAGATGGCTGAAGACCTTATTACTTTAATTAGAGGAAGCCAGCCTTCCCCCTCTAAAAGACAAATAATTGATTTTCCTTCAGATTCTACAGACCATGAGTCCAATGACTCTGACCCCTCTGATTACCAGGACATACCCTTATCTACCTATGAGGATTCAGATGCAGAGGATTCCATTCCCTCTGCCTCCCCTCCAGAGGACTTTTCATTCGGTGAAACCTTGCATACCCTAAGAGAGCATTTCTGCTGGGAATGCCAGGATTACCCTCAGTCCAAAAAGAGACTCAGGGAATTTTTAGACTTGCCTCAGCACAGGCCTCTAGCTATACCCCCTGTCCTGGATATTGTAGATGATGTCTTCATGGAATCAAGTCTTACCCCTGATACTTTACCTCCCTCCAGCTCCTAGAAAGCCTCACAGGTACTATAGAGTACCTGACTCTTACAAATTTCTCTTTAAAACCATTTCCCAGAGACTTAAAGGTATTAAGGTTACTACAGGGATTCTAGGGTTTTGGACAGATGGGGTAAGAAGCTATATACCTCTGCAACTCTTGCCATCAGGGCTTTAAATTGCCAGTTTCACATATTGAAGTACTAGCAGCATATTATGGAACTAATTGAACAAAAATGTTGATGATTCCTGACTGTGCAGAAAATAAAGATTTACAAGAGTTAATGCATTCTGCAAACCAAGTTGGTAAGCATTCTTTGCAGTGTAGTTTTGATGCCTTAGAAGCATCTTGCAGGGCTGCTGTCACTGGGTGTGTTCTGAGAAGACATGCTTGGCTGAAGGAACAAATCTTGTCAGACCATGTCAAAGCAAAATTACTAGATGCGCCATTAAACAAATAATTTTTGTTTGGCACAAAAGCAGAAGACGTGCTTAAAAAGATGGAGGAAAAAGCTGAATCTATGCAAACTGTTAAAGATTTCTTACAGATACAGCCACCTAGATTCAGTAGGCATTGGCCTTTAAAAAATGGTCCTTTACAGTCCCTCCCAGGCCTTCTTAGTCCAAACCCAGGGGCAACAGACCACAAAGACTACAGTCTCAGGGTATGCACAGATCTAAACAATGGAATGCTCCCACCTCAAAAACAGAGAGTGGTAAGCCACTCCCTTATGGAAAAAGTTCACAATGACTTGTCCTTCATCCTTCCCAGCCATGCCCGAGTACTTGCACCCCTAGGAGGAAAACTCACCTAAACACTGTATCCCAGGGATACACATTTTATTTCCACTCACTGCCAACCCCAAGCAGATTTCCAGACCTTCCTCCAAACCAGTGGGCAGAGGCCCAAAAGCAAGTACTTTCTCTTAGTATCAGGGCTATTCAACCTGTTCCAAAAGAGCAACGGGGACAGGGTTTCTGCTCCAGACTGTTCCTGGTGCCCAGAAAAGAGAACTTTTGGTGCCCTATCCTGGATCTGTCAATTCTCAACATCTTCTGGTGGTACCAAAGTTCAAAATGCTTGCACTACAACAGCTGCTTCCTATGCTAGCCAAGGACTCCTGGCTGGTCACCCTAGACTTAAAAGAAGCTTATCTGCACATCCCCATAAGGAAATTTTGCAGGAAATATCTATGTTTCAGGGCAGGCTCCATGCACTATCAGTTCTCTTCACTTCCCTTTGGCTTATCTACTGCGCCCAGGGTATTCACAAAGTGCCTGGCTCCAGTCATTGTATACTGCAGGCAGAGAAACATTCAAATTTACCCATACTTGGACGGTTGCCTTATTCAGGCAGACAGTCAGAAAATGCTACTTCAGCACTTGGCATTTGTAAAGAGACTCCTAACTTCTCTGGAGTTATACCATCAATGAAAATAAGTCACATCTGGTACCCAGCCAGAAAATTGTATTCCTGGGAGAAAGCTTAAACACAACTTACCAGATGGCATTCCTCACTCCAGAAAAGCAGGTTTATTTGACAAATTACTTCAAACTACTGGCCACCCAAACCCAGCTATCTGCAAGAAAAATACTGCAAGCCCTAGTTGTCCTCATGCATTCCCCTAATTCCATATGCAAGACTGCATATGAGGAAACTTCAGTGGTACTTAAAAAGTCTCTGTTGTCAACATTCTCAGGAACTGGAAACAGTAATTCCTATCATTCCTTGCCTAAGGACAGAGTTCCTTTGGTGGGCAGAGGCCTGCAACCACAACAAGGGACTCCATTTCACTCTAACCCCCGCCACCCAAACCCTGATAACAGATGCATCAGACTATGCATGGGGGGCTCACATGGCAGGCAAATGCATTCAAGGCAAATGGAGCCCAGGACAAATGCACCTGCATATCAATCAAAAAGAAATGTTAGCTGTACAGAATGCACTGACAGCCTTCAAATACCTTATCCTTCCAGGACAACTCTCAATAAAGACAGACAACACCACAGTCATGTGGTACATAAACAAGCAGGGGGGGGGACTCATTCCTACCCACTCTGCATGTTGGCCTTGGCTCTGTGGAACACAGACTTGAGCAGCCAAGTGCACCTGCAAGCTCAATTCCTGCCAGGCAAACAAAATTCACTGGCAGACTTGAGCAGAAATCTAATGGGACCCACACGAGTGGAAACTGGAACCCAACTCATTCAAGCTTCTAATTCACAGGTGGGGGACACCAGAGATGGACCTCTTTGCTTCCCCCCAAAGCCATCAATTGAGCAAATTTTGCACCAGAACTCCCCACAACCAAGCTTGTAAGTGGATGTTCTGTCCTTTACATGGGAAAACCTCTCAATCTATGCCTTTCCCCCTCTGCCCCTCCTATCGAAAGTACTACTCAGATCAAACAGGACAAGCCAAGGACGATCCTTATTGCACCAGACTGGCCACGCCAGCACTGGTACCCATTTTTATGCAGTCTGACAGTGCCACCCTGGCACCTGCATCAGACCCCATCTCCACTGTCCCAGCAGGAGGGTCAGATTTCGCATCCTCAGCTGCAAACCCTGAATCTAGCAGCCTGGCTGATTCCCTGAATACATCACTAGCAACCCTCAGCAAACAGGTGCTGGATGTCATCCTTGAGACCAGGAGGCCTAGTACTAGGAAATCCTATTCAGAAAAGTGGAAAATATACTGTTCTTGGAGTCAGTCTCAGGGAAAGGACACTACCGTGCCCAACTTACCTCAAATCCTAGATTATCTAGCAGAACTGCTCCACAAAGGCCTATCCTTCTCATCAGTTAAGATTCATGCCTCTGCCATCTCAGCTCATTATAACACTGAGCCACCCCTCTTCTCTCACCCTCTGGTCAAACAGTTCCTGAGAGGAGCTAACAATTTAAGACCCCCTGAGGAGAGCTCCCAGTCCTGCCTGGAATCTTAACTTTGTACTAGAGAAGCTCATGGTTCCCCCTTTTGAGCCTGCGGCTACAGCAGAGTTAAAATTCCTCTCTTGGAAAGCAGCCTTACTTCTAGCCATCACTTCAGCAAGAAGAGTGTCTGAGTTACAGGCCCTTATGGCTGTGGAACCCTTCATTATCTTCCATGCGAACAGGGTTTCCCTCAAGACTAACCCATCATTTATGCCTAAGTTAATATCCAGTGTGGCTTTAAACCAATCCATTCATTTACCAACCTTTTTTCCTAATCCTCAGAATAAAGGTGAAAGGATCCTGCACTCCTTGGATGTGCACAGACAGCTTAGGTTCTACCTTGATGGGAGTAAATCTTTAAGAAAATCTGACCAGTTGCTAGTCAGCTTTGCTACAGAAGCAGAGGGCAAGGCCATTTCAAAGCAAACCATCTCCAAATGGATAGGACACTGCATCCATTTCTGCTACAAGCACCATGGAAAACCTACCCCACAGGGGATCAGAACCCATTCCACTAGGGCTACCTCAGCCTCTGCAGCATTTCTCAGGGGAGTCCCTACCAGGGACATCCTGGAAGCTGCAACCTGGAGTTCAGTACACACCTTCACCAAGCATTACCATTTACCTATCTTTTCTAAATCCAGAGCTGGATTTGCTACAACAGCCTTACAAGGCCTGCTAGTCAGCCCTAATACTTCTTGACTGCTTCCACCCTTCCTCAGCTTTGGGAATCAACCCAAATGTGATGACTGCAACAGTGAAACACAAAGAACATAGTACAGTTATGTACACTTACCATAAATGTAGATGTTCAAGTGTATTCACTGTTACAGTCCTGATTACCCTCCCTCCAGCCCCCCTGACTTTTCTATACCTTCTACCTATCCTCTTTTTTGGCCATATCTTATAGCAATGGTATTTCCTTTTTACTGGAGGTGTTCCACACCATGTAATTGCTTCCTATGTTGGGGGATCCTGACATCTGGAGCAAGAAAAAACTGATGTAATGGCATCGGCTGCATGTTTTATATCCCTGATTACATGACATCATGGAAGAAGTGACAGCATCTGATGCATAAATCCCAAGACTCTGGTATTCGGGCTGACTGAGGACTACCTGCAGCAGATAACCCAAGTGTGATGACTGCAACAGTGAATACACTTGAACATCTACATTTATGGTACGTGTACACAACTGTACTTTAATTGTTCAGCACAGTCCCTGAGTACCCACCCCAGAATGTTGTCAGGACCAGTTGCCCTTCTTGGGTTTACTCGTCGCAGCACCCTTTGAACATCTGCTGGGTGAAGGTGGAGCCCTTCCATCTTCTTGGTTTGTGGGTAGTTTCGTTGCCATTGTATTGTTTCAATTCTTAAACCTGCTGAAGTAGGTGTTGAGCTCAGTGAGAAACTCCATGTTATTATCACAATGAGAAGGTAGGGAGGGGCCTGTAGTCAGATACAGATTGTATACCTTGCCACAGACGCCTGGAGTCTCTCAGGTCTGAGAACTGACCCTGAAGTTTCTGTCCATAGGCCTGCTTAGCCTCTCTTATTCATCTGCTTAGTTTCACTCTAGCTTCCCTAAGAGCATTTTGTCTTTAGACTTAAAGGCAGCATTGCGTGCCTTCAAGAGCTCATACACTCTACTTGTGATCCAGGGTTTCTGTTTCACTCGTGTGATGATGCTCTTGTTGACTGTCGCTTCATCCACACATTTTGATATATAGGCCATCATGGACTCTGTGTACTCATCCAGTTGAATTTTCTCGTCCATAATTGCCACCTCCTTGAATATATTCCAGTCAGTGCTTTCAAAGGAGTCTTGGAGTGCTGAGACTGCTCCCTCTGGCCATAACCTTATTTGTTTCCTGGAAGGCTTTGCTCTGATTAACAATGGCCAATATGCTGGTAGTAGCATAATGGAGAGATGATCTGAGTTACCCAGATGTGGATGAGGTACTGCCTTGTATGCTAGCTTGACAGTGGTGTAGACCTTATCCAGAATGTTTTCTCCCCTCATTGCAAAAACCACATGTTGGAAGTGATGAGGTAAAATTGTTTTCAGATTTACTTGATTAAAATCACCTCCTATTCTGTCAGCAAACTCTGGGTTCTGGTTTTGTAGCTCACTGTTGGTGAAGCACCCACCAAGAGGAGAAAACGCTGAGAGAAGAAAGGAGCCACTTTTGAGACTTTAAGTATTTTTCCTCTGTTTATTTGCTAAGTTTTTCTGCATAGCCACCTATTTTGAGCATTTTCTGGCTTGTTAAATTTGATTTCTGCATTAGTAACTGTATTTAGAGCACAACCTAGTGCTGTTTACTGAATTTCCTGTTTGCACTTATTTTTAAAATTGTTTTTTTCTCAAAACTTGCATTTTATCTGTCTTTGGCCTAGCACTTTTGTGTGGGGTCATTTACTGCACTGTTATAACTTGTTGATACTTGTTAACCTCTGCTATCTCTGAAAAAAACAAAACAAAACAAATCTTGCTTTTTTCCCACTTTTCTGAGATTTAAACAAGTTCAGTTACAGGCTTGCTGTTCTTGAACTGTTTGTAAGTTTCTGTGAGGCCATTTTTTGCTTGGGCTAAAGGAAAGTCTCTGTTGATCAGTGGCAGTGAAAAACATTGAGCAGCCTGCCTGCCCCTGTTGGAGTGGTTACTGACTTGAAACTGTAGTTTTATTGGCCATTTTGGGTCAATTCCAAAACTCCTTCATCTTCCTCTCTTAAAACCCTCTTTTGCACGGTTTTGCACGTTTTTGAGCATAGTGCAACAGCGGGCAGCGCCGCCTAATTGGGTTTTAACTATTCCCGGCTCCACAAAGTTTGCTCTTCACTTTTTCCCATAGAACTGCTCTATCTCTCAATTTAAACACCATATTCTCATTCTAAGGCCCTTCACTGGTCCAATTAAGTAATCCTACAAGTTAGCACTATTAAACCATAAGCACTACTTACTCTTATACTCTCTACGATTACCCTGTCCTCTACTGGTCTGTCTTAAATTCAGTTTCCCTATTACTCTAGCATGTCCAAAGGTCAGTTAATGGTTTCCTCTCCAGTCCAGCTGGTGAATCTGGGAATTTTGAGGCAATGTTACAACTGTCTCATGTACACTGACAACCCTCTCCTCCTCCAAACAGGTTCAAATATATGTGAGAGATGCAACTATTTAGCCAAACTGGAGGCTGAGCTCTCTCATCTCAAAACTGGTGTAACCAGTCAGGAGGAGAAGGTAACCTCACACAACACAATTCCAGTATCACATAGTCCCACCACATCAGCGAACCAAACACATAAATACACAAAAACATACTCGGAGGCTCTAAATAAAAATCTACCTAAGCAACAGAGACCTCCAAAGCAGACATCCAAACAAATGCTACCTCAAAACAAAACACACACAACACATAACCCACAAAGTCAGTGTGCCAAGCAGCCACAGCCCTTAAGGCTGAATAACACACCTGATACTCTTGTTATAGGTGACTCTGTTGTCAGACACACTGACGTCTCGCTCACCAGGCTGAATAAAGAGAAGGTCACAGTGAGCTGCCTGTTGGGAGCAAGGATCCGACACATAACGCAAGCACTCAGGTCACTCCAAAGCAAATACAAATATGACTCAGTCATTGTACATGCTGGTGTGAATGACCTGAGACGTACCTCCCTGGACTACATAAAAAGAGACATAGAGGAGCTCTCTGATCATGTAACCCAGGCTGGTATGACCTTGACCTTGAGCAGCATCTTACCCTCACCTAGAATGATGCCACATTACAAAGACAAAATGATCGATTTTAACAATTGGCTAAAATTTTAGTGTCATTCAAAGGGGATCCAGTGTCTGTCAGCCTGGGATGACATGCTCGACAAGCCATGTTGCTTCGCTAGGGACGGCTTGCACCTGTCACCACTGGGTTTTCGGATATTGGCAAAGGCTCTTGCCACCCCCATAGTGCCTTTTTTAGGCAAGGCTCAAAAGTCAACCCCACCCCCATAGACAGCACAAGGAACAAGAAACTAAGGGTAATGCTGCTAAACGCCAGAAGTCTTAACCTCAAGATGCATGCACTCGAAGCTCTCCTCAGTATGGAGAACATCGATATCTGTGCAGTGACAGAAACCTGGTTCAAGGCTCCAGAGAGCACCCCAGCACTACCAGGCTATACTTCATATCATGCTTTTCGGCCCCAAAACCCGGACCGAACCACAAAAGGAGGAGTTTCCATATTTATCAAGGATATCCACACCTCCAGGTTAGTGGCATTGCACGAAGTATCGGAGACCATCCATGTGCAACTAACAGTGGGCAAGACTGCTTTTCAGTTTATAGCATCCTACAGACCACCCTCTCAAAGTCAGGAATCCCATTCAACCTTCCTGAAAACATTGGAGAACATGAAGATCTCTCCGAACACCATTATATTGGGTGACTTCAACTACCTAAACATTGACTGGGAGCACTACTCAAGCCCCAGCACCTTAGCCCAGAGATTCCTGGAAATTATAAACTCAAATGCTATGGAACAACTAGTCACCACTCCCACAAGAGGGGACAACATACTAGACGTGATCATTACCAACATGGGGACTCTATGCTCCACACCAGAAGTATATCCCTCATTGGTAAGATTAGACCATAAATTAATTTCACTGGATGTCCACATCCCGACCCCACCCTCAGCCCAGAAAACCATAGTGAAAAACTTCTCAAAAGCGAACTTCTCACTTCTCAAAACTGAAGTGGAATCCTTCAAGGCCCCAGGGCCAGTGGAAACTACAGCCCAAACTGCAGAATCCCATATAAATGCATTCTACGGACATCTCCAGGAATGCATGGATCATGCTATCCCAAACAAAACCAAGACCCAATCATCCAAAGGCAGGCGTCCAGTCTGGTGGACCCCTGCCATAAATAAACTGTACAACAGAAGGAGGAAGCTACTACATGATAGAGCAAAATCCCTAATAGGGAATGCATCTCTGATCAGTACTAGCAAAACATTACGATCCCTCATAAAATCCTCCAAGGCCAGCTTTGAGAGAAAAATTGTACAGGACACCAAAGACAATCATAAGGCTTTTTTCAGTTATGTTAGAAACCTGGGATGCAACTCCCAGACTTGTTCTGAGTTCATTCTAAACGACAAAAAATACACTGAACCCACAGACATCGCCAATATCCTGGCAGACAGGTTCAGTGCAAACTCCCCCCCCTCCCCCCCCAAAAGAGCAAGTATTTATCCCGGCAGAGGGCTGCCTCCCAAACATCTCAGATGCTCAGGTGAAGGATGCCCTCTCCAAAGCAAAAAACACTGCTTCCATGGGACCAGATGGCGTCCCAGGTTGCGTCCTACATGGACTACAAGAGGAACTAATCCCTCAAATAAAACAGCTATACAGTCTCAGCCTCGCTACAGGATATGTGCCCACAGAATGACGTACAGCAACAGTGGTCCCACTCCACAAAGGTGGAGCCTCTACAGACCCTGGAAACTATCGCCCCATAAGCCTGACTAGCTTAGTCTGGAAGGCTATGAAGAGGATCATCATGGAGCTCATAAACAAAGACACTGGGGACCTACAGACACTAGATCCTACCCAGTTCGGCTTTGTCAAGGGCAGATCCTGCCTTTTGAACCTGGTTGACTTCTTTGAAACAGTCACCAAAGCCATAGATGAAGGGAAGGTAGTCCACACAGCCTATCTGGACCTTGCAAAGGTATTTGACACAATACCCCACTCGGGCATCATAGATAAGCTATCCAGCTTAAATATAAACCCCTATGTCACAAGATGGGTCGCAAACTGGCTCAAAGACAGAACCCACAGAGTGAGAGTTGCTGGAGCCATGTCAGACTCGAAACCGGTCACAAGTGGCGTCCCACAGGGTTCTGTCCTGGAGCCACTCTTGTTCGGTATATACATTTCCGAGGTACAGGCAAATGTGGGAGGACTATGGCTCACCAAGTTCGCAGATGACTGCAAACTGGGTGCCATAATCAACTCTCCAGCTGACACAAACATCCTTCAAAAAGGTCTCACAGAGACAGATAACTGGTGCCAGTGCCATGGTTTAAAGCTAAATGCCAAAAAATGTATAGTCATACCCTTTGGCAAAAACAATGTGCCCACAAATTACCACATAGGCGGAAACCCATTAAGTACAGAGAAAGTTATTAGGGACCTGGGGACCCAAGTTGATAGCAATCTCTCCTTTGAAAACCACATTGCCAAAGTGGTTAGAAAGACCTTCTACATAGCCCACCTCATCACGAAGGGATTCACATCTAGATCAAGAGAGGTAATCGTGCCCCTTTATTCATCCCTCATCAGGCCCATCATAGAATACAATGCCCCTTTTGGGATGTACCTTACCCGACACCTGCAGCAATTAGAAAGACCCCAAAAGTATCTCACCAAGAGGATCAAGGGTCTCAAACAGATGCCATATACTGCTCGGTTAAAAAAACCTCCAGCTCTACTCAGTTCAATACCGCCTACTTCAAGGCGATCTATGCCTGACATACAAAGCTATGTCAAATCCAGAATTAATGGACATGCTCCACCTCAGTAAATCTAAATCCCTTAGAGCCACACGCTCGAGGGACTTGAACCTCAGCACAGAAATAAATAGAACTTGCTGGAGGGACAGGTTCATAACCCAGAGGCTCCCTTCGCTCTGGAATAGAATTCCAGTTCATGTGAGGCAGAGCACCTCACTGAATCTCTTCAAGAAGAATCTCGATAAGTGGATGGGGGATCTTAGGTTTGTCCCAGGGATTACTCCCGTGTTACTATTAGACAGAGGCACAGTAAACTAAACCTTAAAAAGGGCACAGTATACTCAAATCAAGGGTGGCGTAAGCCATACAGAATCGGGCTAGGCTTATAATTGACCCAGGGCAGATAGCCTAGTATGAACCTATGAACCTATGATTGACTGGTACAGTGTATTCAGTGCCTCACTGGTATTGGCACTGGGGGAATATACACCACTGTGATGCTCACACCATTGAACTCCCTTGGCAGATAGAAAGGTCTGCATTTCAATGATATAAACTAGATATTTTCAGAGCAGTGTTTAGTAACCAGCTCACAGTTGGTGCACCAGTTATTGTTGACATAGATACAGACACCCCCCTCCCCTTGAACTGAGGAGAGTAGATGAGGTTATGCGTCATAGACATGAGCATAATCTTAACACTGCTGGTGAGTGTGAAGGGAAAATATTATATCATTACAGCTCAAACAGGAGGAGAGTGGGTGGGGTCTGCTATTCACATCAGCATGTTTTTTGTCAATATAAGCAAGGAGTGAAGTGGGGGGTTATACTGCAGACTAGCTTGTTCTTATTACACAGTAGGCAGGGGGGTCACTTCTTGTGTATGCAAACACAGACTGCCTCAACAGGAAAAACATACGTTCACCATAATTGATAATATCATAGTATACTGGAATTAACTGGAATAAGACTGGAAGGAATGTCTTTATCTGTTTACTACCCAAACTTGTGCTGAACAGGTGCCAGTCTCTCCTTTATGGGCCAAGTCTTGTTGTACCTTACACAATAACATCTGCAAACTGTAGTTCGGTTAAGAATGCTTTATTATGTATAGTGAAGATAGATGTCAACTGTATCTGAATAACATAATAATTCTGGAATGCTGGATAACTGTAACAGTGCTGATAAATCCAAAGGTTCTGCATGTATATTCTAATTCTCTTGAATATTATAAATTGAATCAGTCTTTTCCTCCTGAACAGTATCATTAATGCTGGATATCTGACCTGCCTTCGGTACTCAGGCTCTAGTGACTGAACTGCAAAGACTTTTTGCATATCAATCCAAAAAGCTAACTTAACCGACTCAACTGACCGTCTCTGAAGTATTTCCTAATAATACTTAAGCCCTGTAATGTTTTACATGCCTCTTTAGCCTTGGTTTTCAAGCCTTGTCTTGCATGTGTCTCACAGTGCCCAACTGTTCTTTATCTAGCATTCCGTTGCAAGTACACCTATCTTTCCCTTGAGAAAATAATATTCTGTAGCTTTCCCTTCAGAACTGTCATTTCTGCACATCTTGTGCTTATCCAGCAAGATTATCTTTTCCTTTCTACTGAATCGTCTGTCCCTGAAACTGAATGCATTCATGAAAACACAAGTCTGACTCTATATTTTCAGGCCTATTATTCTACCTTATGCCTAAGAACTACTTTAAAGTGAAAACCATCAGTCTAACAGTAAGGATCACTGATGTAGAATCACTCAGAATTATTTGAAATTAGCCTCATCTGAATATCCACCTAGCTGCTCTGCCTTACCGAGCTCTGACTGTCCCTGTAGCAGATCTTGTGTTCCCATGCTAAGGACTTCAGCAGGATGTTCCATAGAAAAAGGAGAACAGTTTGTACCATCTTTCATTTTTTTTCTGCTGTAGCAGAGTAATGACTAGGGTGTCAGTCTTAACCAGACAACTTCCAGAGTGTGGTAAGCAGCTTAACCTTGAGCATGCCTTAGGGAGACCAGTTCTGCTGATGTATTACCACCTTCAGTACCTCATCTGTCCGAGTGAGAACCACCACCAGGTAGTGTCCTCTTTTCACTGTGAACCGTACATATAGATGGAGCCTTTATTGAACACACAAAGCCAAGGAACAGTCTTCTGTTAGTTATTTTAGCAAAGAAAAAAAAAATAAAGTGGTACCATAACAGGGAAAAGAAAAAAAAAGTTTGTTGCTAAGACTTCTGCATGCAGAGAAAGAAGCATTAGTAATGCCCTTGAAGAGGCAGAGTGCAGTGGCACCTTTGGGGTGCAGCCTTTTACAGCTGTGTCATCCATTTTATTTTTTATTTATGTATTTAACATTTGTTAACTGAGAATGTCCGACTGGGGCAGAGCCCATTTTCAGTGGAGGCCTAGGGAGAAATGCTCCAGAAGCATGTCTTTGGTTTGTTCCACTTCTTCAAGTATGTTGACCCTTTGTAGGCCTACAGCAACATTGTAGCATTCCAAATATCCCAAGCATCCCAGGCCTCCTACAGATCCAGCTGCTTCACTGCTACTCCCCAGTTCAGAGGTGTCCACGAAGGCCATCCAGTGGCATTTATCACTAAGGAGTTTTCCTCATCTTTCAAGATTTCTCCTGTTTTCATTCATGAAGCTTTCACTACCGAGCATTAACCTTTATTTCAGTGGTTTGAAAATTCCAGATAAGAAATATAGCCACTGCAATGTAAAAACAAGACTAGTTAAAAGAGCATGGCAAAAGAAAAATTAATTTTTTTTTCTCATTCTTGCATGGGAAATTGACTGGATTAAGGACCTTAGTTAGATTTAGTAACAAGTCTTAAGAGAAAGCAAGTAAATGAAAAAGAATATTGATTATTATGAGGCTTTTTTCTAGAAAATGAATGTACGCTTAGTAGCAATTCTGTATCTGGCCCTCGTGTTTTCATGGAAACAATCTGATAGAGAAATTGACTGGCTCTCATGTCTCCATGGAGACAGTCTGATAAAGAGAATTGGTTACAGTCTGGTGGAGAGTGATTAGCTTGGGGGGGGTGGAGAAATTGGCTTGGAGATTATGTTCTTTGAAAGCATTCAGGGGTTTTCGCAACTGGGAGAGCTATAAAGATGTCACAAAAAAACAGATGCTCTTTGTGTTTCACCGTTGCAGTCATCACTTTTGGGGTTATCTGCTTGCAGTAGCCCTCAGTCGGCCTGATTAACAAAGTCTTGGGTCTTGCGTCGGTTGCTGTCCCTTCTTCCATGACATCAGGTCATCAGGGGTATAAAACATGCAGCCGACGCCATTACACCAGTCTTTCTTGCCGTACAGTGCCCGAAGCAGAAGCAGTTCACAAGTGCCGGTCGGCTGACTCCTGAAATTTTCATTTTCGATTTTCAGAACCAAAGTCTTCAACTAAAGCTAAGTACCCCATTGGGGAAACCTTTTTTTGCTCCTTACTGATGTCAGTAAAAGTTAATTGCATTACTTGTGGAAAGCAAATACCTCATAAAGACTTTCTTTCATAGGCCACCGAGGCCAGTACTCACTGAGGCACTTTCGCAGCCCCTGATACCCACTACTTCTGATTCGCAGGCCTCTACTGAGACCCATTCGGAGTCCGTTATGCCGCGAGATGCTTCAACTATGGAACCTGCGGATGTCGCTACCTTGGATGGGTCCGGAGCCGCTGTGCAGGCACCGGCTTCTGAGGGTGTATTCAGGCTTACGGACTTGCATATTAAACTGATGCCTCCTCCTTTTAGGCCTAAATCTTGAAACATGCCTAAAAAGCCGACACCCAGGCCACATGCTCAGGCCTCTATGCCTAAAAAACAAATGATAAGAATGGCTGAAGATCTTATAACTCTAATCAGGGGAAGCCAGCCTCCCCCTTCTAAGAGACCTATGACTGAAGTTGTTTATGAATCTTCTGACCAGGATTCTGATTTTTCTGATTCTTCTGATGATTTGCATTTGCCCTTATCTACTTATGAGGATTCTGATGCAGAGGACTGTGTTCGCTCTACTTCCCCTCCAGGGGTTTTTCCTTTGGTGAAACCTTACATACTCTAAGGGAGCATTTCCACTGGGAAAGCCAGTATTTTTCTTATTCAAAAAAGAGGCTTAGGGATTTCTTACTCCTGCCTCAGCATAGGCCTTTAGCTATTCCTCCAGTACTAGACATTGTTGATGATGCTTTTTCGGAATCTAGTTTGGCCCCTGATTCCTTGCCTCCTGCTCCCAGAAAACCTGACCTATGATATTACAGGGTTCCTGATTCACACAAGTTCCTTTTTAAAAATCCTATTGCGGATCCAGAGACTATTTCACAGGGACCCAAGGGCATTAAGGGTTCTAACTGCTAAAAATCCTCCCCCTTCTGATAGAGACTCCAGGGCCCTGGATAGATGGGGTAAGAAGGTTTACACTTCTGCAACCTTGGCCATTAGGGCTTTAAACTGCCAGTTTCATATGTTAAAGTATCAACAACATGTTATTGGATTGCTTAAACAGAAAATGATTCCTGACTGTGCTGAAAAAGAAGAATTACAGGATTTAATGCATTCTGCTGAACAGGTTGGAAAACATACTTTGCAATGTGGATTTGATTTTTTAGAGGCCTCTTGCAGGGCTGCTGTTACTGGTTCTGTGCTCAGAAGGCATGCTTGGCTTAAGGAGCATTCTTTACCTGATCATGTTAAAGCTAAATTATTGGATGCTCCCTTAAATCAGGACGGCCTGTTCGGCAACAAGGCTGAGGAAGTTCTTAAAAAGATGGGAGATAAAGTTAAATCTATGCAAACTGTTAAAGATTTCTTACAAGTTCAGCCTCTTAGATTTAGTAGGCACTGGCCCTCTCAGAATTTGTCCTTTCCAGCCTCTTCAAGGTCTTCTCAAGCCAAACCCAGACATAGCAGAAACCCCAGGTTTCAGTCCCAGAGGACACACGAGACTAAGCAGTGGGGGGGGGGTTTCCGCACCCAAATCAGGGAGTAGTAAGACTCCCCCTATGGAAAACAGTCTCAATGACTTGCTTCTAAAACTTCCAAGCACTTCCCAACTGAATGCTCCTTTAGGCGGAAAGATTGTTTCTGCAGGCCAAAAACTGGGAGCTGATTACCCAGGATAAATGGGTTTTAAAAATAGTGTCCCAAGGATACAGATTTCACTTCCACACCTTACCAACATCAAGCGGGTGGCCAGATCTACCCCCAAACCAGTGGGCAGAGGTCCAAAATCAAGTACTCTCGCTCTTAAGCATGGGGGTTATTCCTTTGGTACCAGAAAGAGGTAAAGGGACAAGGGTTCTATTCGAGACCTTTCCTGGTACCCAGAAAAGGCAATACATGGCATCCTATCCTGGACCTTTCTACTCTAAATACCTTTCTGGTGATTCCAAAATTCACAATGCTGACTGTTCACCAGCTGCTTCCTATTCTAGGCAAAGATGCATGGTTGGCAACACTAGACTTAAAAGAAGCATACCGGCACATCCCTATCAGGGAGTCTTGCAGAAAATACCTACGCTTCAAAGCAGGCTATATGCACTATCAGTTCTATGCATTGCCCTTTGGCTTATCTACTGTGCTCAGGGTATTCACAAAGTGCCTAGCTCCAGTCATTGCATTCTGCAGGCAAAGAAATATTCAAATATACCCATATCTGGACAATTGTCTAATTCAGGCAGAAAGCCAGGACATACTTTTGAATCATCTGGCCTTTGTTCAAAGGGTACTGAATTGTCTGGGGTACACCATAAACAAAAAAAAAATCACAACTGGTACCCTTGTCAACAAATTATATTCCTGGGAGCAAGCTTGAATACAACTTCCCAGATGGCTTTCCTCACGCCAGAGAAACATTCATTTGACAACTTACTTCAAACAAGTGGCCACAAAAACCCAGTTATCTGCAATGTAAATACTGCAAGCCTTGGGGTTCATGGCCTCCTGCATTCTTCTAATTCCATATGCAAGGCTGCATATGAGGAAACTGCAGTGGTATCTCAAAAGCCTATGGTGTCAACATTCACAGGATCTAGAAGCAATGATTCCTGTCATACCTTGCCTACACCTAGAGTTCCTTTGGTGGGCAGAGGCCTACCACGAAAACAAGGGACTACCATTCACACCACCCCCTGCTGTTCAAACCTTAACAACAGATGCATGGGGGGCCCACCTGAAAGGGAAGTGCATTCAGGGTAAATGGAACCCAAGTCAAATGCACCTGCATACCAATCAAAAAGAAATGCTAGCTGTACAGAATGCTCTGACAGCCTTCAAGGACCACATTCATCCAGGACAATTAATGATAAAGACGGACAACATCACTGTTATGTGGTACATAAACAAGCAGGGGGTACACATTCTTACCCCCTCTGCAGACTAGCCATGGCATTGTGGAACACAGCCCTGAGTTGTCAGGTACATTTACAAGCTCAATTCTTGCCAGGAAAGCTAAATACACTGGCAGACGAACTAAGCAGAAATCTCATGGACCCACACGAGTGAAAACTGGAATCAAGGATTTTCAACATGTTGACAAGCAAATGGGGGAGCCCAGATATAGACCTGTTTGTCTCCCCCCAAAACTATTGGTTGGACAAATTCTGCACAAGGACTCCCCACAAACAAGCTTGGAAAGTGGATGCTCTGTCCTTCAGCTGGAAAAACCTATCAGTTTATGCTTTTCCCCCTCTGCCTCTGCTCTCCAAAGTACTACTAAAGATCAGACAAGACAAACCAAGGATGATTTTGATTGCAGCAGACTGGCCACGCCAACACTGGTACCCCCTCTTGCGCAGTGTGTCACTGTGGACCCCATGGCACCTGCCTCAGACTTACTACTCTATTGTCTCAGCAGGAGAACCAAATTCCGCATCCTCAGCTTCAAACACTGAATCTAGCAGCCTGGCTAATTACATCATTTCTCCTTTACCATCCCTCAGTAAACCAGTGATGGATATCATTTTAGAGGCAAGGAGGCCTAGCACCAGAAAGTCTTATGCTGGAAAATGGAAAAGATTCTGTGCTTGGAACCAGTCTCAAGGGATGAGCACAACAGTGCCCAATTTACCTCAGATCATGCACAATACTTAACTGAGATGCTTCATAAGGGCCTGTCTTTCTCCTCCATCAAAATTCATGCCTCAGCCATCTCAGCTCATTATAACACAGAACCACCCCTCCTCTCTCATCCACCGCTTAAGCAGTTCTTCAGAGGGGCCAAAAATCTACGACCACCCAGGGGAGCTCCAACTCCAGCCTGGGACCTCAACTTTGTATTGGAAAAGCTAATTCTTCCTCCTTTCGAGCCAGCTGCCACTGCAGACTTAAAATTCCTTTCTTGGAAAACAGCTTTCCTTTTAGCAATCGCTTCAGCAAGAAGGGTATCTGAATTACAGGCCCTCATGGCAGTGGAGCCTTTCATCATCTTTCATGCGGACAGGGTGTCCCTCAGGACCAATCCCTCCTTCATGCCCAAGGTGTGGTATCCAGTGTGGCCCTTAATCAGTCCATAGATTTGCCAACCTTCTTTCCTAATCCACAGAGCAAAGGGGAATGGATTCTACACTCCTTAGACGTGCACAGACAACTTAGATTCTACTTGGACAGAACTAATCCTCAAAAGAAATCTGATCAACTGCTGGTGGCATTTGCTGCAGGGGCAGAGGGGAAGGCTATTTCAAAGCAAACCATTTCCAAATGGATAGGCCATTGCATTCTTTTTTTGCTACAAACACAATGGAAAACCTATCCCACAGGGGATCAGACCCCACTCTCCAGGGCTGCCTCTACCTCTACAGCCTTTCTCAGAGGTGTCCCTACCAGGGACATCCTAGAAGCTGCTACTTGGAGTTCTGTACATTCTTTCACCAAGCATTACCATCTGCCAGTTTTCTCTAAATCCAGAGCTGGCTTTGCCACTGCAGTCTTGCAGGGCCTTTTAGCTGGTCCTAATTCTATTTAAATTCCTCCTCCATTCCTTAGCTTTGGGAATCTACCCAAAAGTGATAACTGCAACAGTGAAACACGAACAGTACAGTTGTGTACACTTACCATAAATGTAGATGTTCAAGTGTATTCACTGTTGAAGTCCTGCTTACCCTTCCTCCAGCCCCCCTTTTTTTTCTTTTTTGGATATACCTCTACTTTCCTTTACTATCTTCAAAAGTTTTTTGGTGTATTTGCTTTTCTTGTTGGAGGTATAACCTTGTATATTTATGGATTTAATAGCTTCCCATTAAGGGGGCACCTGACATCTGGGGCAAGAAAAACTGATGTAATGGCATCGGCTGCATGTTTTATACCCCTGACAACCTGACGTCATGGAATACGGGACAGCAACTGACGCAGGACCCAAGACTTTGTTAATCAGGCCGACTGAGGGCTACTGCAAGCAGATAACCCCAAAAGTGATGACTGCAGCAGTGAATACACTCAAACATCTACATTTTTGGAAAGTGTACACAACTGTACTTTACCACTTAGTAGAATTACAGGCTGCACCATGTGTCTTAGCATGGATAAGCTTTTTTTTAGGTTAACTCAAGTCTATGAGTGTAGCTGTCAGTTTGGGGCATGTGTTCCTATTAGGAGGGTAAAACTTCAGTTTTTGAAGATGTACATAGTTTTGTGTGTCTGTACTAAATTAATAGGTTTTTGTGGGGGTATTGTTTTTGTTTGAGTGCTTTCAATAAAACAAACAGTTTTGTAAGATGTGACATAGGCTCAAATGAGTATGAAAAGAAGCAACTATATAAAAGTTCAACCTGCCAAACAGTGTATGCATGAAACACAAAAGTTGGAACTAGACATTTAACAAAAAAGCATTATACATAAAAGGTGGGAATAATAATTTTAGTACAGTTATGCTTTCTGTAATGTCTTTAAATGTCAAATATTAATGGTCTCACAGATAAATACAAAAAAGAAAGAATAGTGAACTGCATTAAAAAGTGTAGAGTACAAATGGCTATGGTACAGGAGACGCACTTGGAAAAAACTGAAGATCTGAATTTGATAAAGATTTTCAGGATGGTTATTCAGTGGAATAATGGGGACAAAGGAAAAGAGGAGTACTTATATTAATTGCAGGAGGAGCTTAAATAGAGATAGAAGAGGATAAAAAAGATAATAATGGTAAATTTGTAGTACTAAGGGGCTACTGACAAAGGAGGAGGATTACACTGGCGTGTATTTATATGCCACTAAGAACTGCTATAATGAAACTTAAGAAAATTCTGGGAGAAATAATCAGTTTTCAGCAAGGAATATTACTTATAGGTGGGGACTGGAATATGATTTGCAGCAGTGAAGATGTGTGTGTGGGGCCCAGAAGGAAAACTATAACAAAGGAGGATAGCTATTTGAAGAAATTTATGAAAATATTTAGCATGGAAGATGTGAATTCAGTAATAGGAGTTCAGAATGAATGTACATATTATTCCCCAAGATATAAAACTTGGTTAGGCTAGACAGAATTTACATTTCACAGGAACATGTGCATTTAATTGAAGATCTTGATATGCACCCAATAACTATTTCAAATCATGCACCGATAACTAAAATAAAAACACAGGGTAATGAAATAAAAATGAGACACTGGTGCTTTCCCACCTATCTGTTGCAAAGAAAGAAAGAAATTTAAGACATGGACAGTGGAGATTATTTAGGAACTATTGAGAGGATGGAAATTACTTCTGAAAATACAGGTAGGCAGTGGAATAAAGTTAAGGTGGAGTTTACAAATAGGGTGGAAATGAAAGGGAACTATGGTTAAGAAGTAACAAGAATTATTTAGAGGGACTGACAAATGTTAAAGTATTGCAGAATGTGGGAAATCTCAAAGAACAAGAAGACAGTCAATTGCATAATGCTGAGCAGAAAATAGGGGATTACCTTGATAATATACATGAGTTTAGAAAGATTGCTGTTAAGCAGCTGTTTGTTGATACTGACACAAGAGCACAAAAACTTTTAGCACAATGACTCAAGCAGCAGAAAGAAAGGGCTGTCACCAAGCTTAGGGAGCCTATAACAAGGAAGGTAACGAGATCCGGTAGAGGTATTAGAAATATTTTGGGAATTCTATGAAAGTCTGTATAAAGCAGAGAAATGTGGAAATCAAGAAAAGATACAAATGGAAATGTTTATGTAAGAATTAAATATGCCAAGGTTAGAGGTAGATGAGGGTTAATTACTAACATTTAGGATAGGAGGAGATGAGATAAAAATTGTGATGTATAACCAATCTACAGAAAAGTCCATAGGAATGAATAGTATTCCTGTAGTAGTTTGGAAGTTAGGATGGAAAAACTCAAAGATCTGGAAGGTTTTGTTTAACAGTATTTTAAGAGGAGGGAGAAGTACCAACATCCTGGAAGATAGTAGTGGTAGCTGTAATACCTAAAGAGGGTAAAGATCCATCAGATCCAGCTTCATACAGGCCCATTTCGATACTAAACCACAATTCTAAAGTTTTTGTCTATAATAAAATAATAGCAAAAGTAATGCCAAAATTGGTAGATATGGATCACTGTGGTTTTGTGGAGGGGAGGCAAACATTTGACAACATTAACAGAACATTCATGATCCAGAGGGAAGCAGAATGTAAGAAAATACCACTGTTGGTGGGTCTTGATGCAGAGAAGGCATTTGACAGAGTAAGCTAGGACTTTATGAACAGGGCAGTGGAAGCATTTACATTTCCTCCAAAAATTCTAAGGTTGATTTGAAGGATATATGAGGGATCGGAGGTGAAAATTAATGTGGGTGGAGTCCTCTCTGGTAATTTCTGCTTGAGCAGAGCAACCAGGCAGGGGTGTCCTGTTTTCCCTGTGTTATTTGCATTATATTTAGAACCATTGGCAAAGAAAATAAGGGACTCAGAAATTTAAGGTTATTGCTGTGGTAGTCAAGAAAAGCTGTCTCTATTTGCAGATGATATTACTTTATACCTCACAAAACTAAAAAGAGACATTACAGTGTTGTGGAACATTCTGAGACTGTTTCAAATCTTTTTGGGATACAAAAATTAATGAAACTAAAACACAGGCAATAACTGTACATTATGTACCCACATATGAATTAGTTCAGCAATATCCATGTTTATGGGGACATGATAAAATGAAGTATTTAGGAATATGGATTAAAAATGATTCTGATGTGGCAGCTAAGGGTTTGTTGGAAGAGACTAAAAAGATAATACAGAAACTGAGAAAATGGAAGTTTTGTTATATGGATATGGACAGTAAAATGCAAGCAGTGAAAATGTTTTTAGTCCCTTTAGTCTTATACAGAGTTCAGGCATATTTTTATCAGTCAGAGGAAAAGTTGTGAATAGCAGTTAATAAACTGCTGAAAGATTTTATCCGGGAGGGGAAGATAGCAAGAGTCAAGTGGGATAAGCTGATTCTTCCAGTAGAACAAGGCAGATTGGGATTACCCGATATGAAGGGGTATTACAAAGCTACACAGTTCTGGCTGCTATACATAGCGCAAGCAGAAAACTATAAGGAAAGGGATGGTGATGAAACAGGAGTGAAGCTCAAGAAAAGTACAGTTTTGTACCTACCATAAATGTAGATGTTCGAGTGTTCACACTGCTGCAGTCATCACACTTGGGTTATCTGCCGTCAGGCGGTCCCGCAGTCGGCCCGAGTTCCAAAGTCTTGGTCCGGCGTCGTTTGCTGTTGCTTCTTCCCTTACGTCAGTGTGACAGGGGTAGAAAAGAGGCAGCCGATGCCATTTTCTTCAGTTTTTCTTGCCCCAGATGTCAGGTGCCCCCAAATAGAAAGGCAATACATAATCCTAAGTAAATTACAGAAGTAGAAAACAATAGCTACAGCTGTAAGCAAATACACCATATAGAAATACATCTTAGAGATTGTATAAACAGGGAGCTATAGATAAAACCCAGGTAAGAAGAGGGAAAGGTGGAGGGTAACCTGGACTGCAGCGGTGTGAACACTCGAACATCTACATTTATGGTAGGTACAAAACTGTACTATGTTCATCGTGTTACACTGCTGCAGTCATCACACTTGGGTTGAATCCCAAAGCTAAGGCTGGGCGGTTGGTACTAAACAGGGTTTGGAGAAGTTAGTAGGCCCTGCAAAACTGCAGTGGCAAAGCCAGCTCTGGTTTTTGAGTATATAGGTAAGTGGAAGTGCACTGAACTCCAAGTTGCAGCTTCCAAAATATCCTTGGTTTTGGTACCCCTCTGAGGAAGGCTGCTGATGTTGCTGTAGCCCTGGTGGAATGAGGCCTAATGTTACCAGGTACAGGTTTCCCATGGTGTGTGTAGCAGAAACGGATACAATGCCCTATCCATTTTGAAATGGTCTGTTTTGATAAGATCCTGCAGCATAGGATACAAAGAGCTGATCAGATTTTCTAAAAACCTTTGTTTTATCCAAGTAGAAACGTAATTGCCTGTGAATGTCCAAAGAGTGTAGGAGCCTTTCCCTTTTATTCTGGGGGTTTGGATAAAAGGTGGGTAAATGAATGGTTTGGTGTAGAGCCACACTGGATACTACCTTTGGCATAAAGGAAGGGTTAGTCCGTAGAGAGACTCTGTCTCGATGAAAAATGATGAAAGGCTCCACTGCCATTAGGGCCTGTAGCTCTGAGACTCTTCATGCTGAGGTTATTGCTAGCAGCAGGGCAGTTTTCCATGATAAAAATTGTAAATCAGCTGAAAAGGCTGGCTCGAAGGGCAGTAGTGTAAGTTTCTCCAAAACAAAATTGAGGGTCCCAAGTTGGTGTTGCTGCTCTTCGGGGCAGTCTTATGTTCTTAGCCCCTCTGAGGTACTGTCTTAATAATGGATGTGAAAAAATAGGGGGATCCGTGTTGTAATGAGCTGAAATAGCTGAAGCGTGGATCTTTATAGATGAAAAGGAAAGGCCTTTGTGCAACATCTCTGTTAAATATTGCAGAATCTGAGGAATATTTGGGACAAGAGGATTTTGGCCTTTAGCCTGGTTCCAGGCGCAGAATCTTTTCCATTTGTCTGAGTAGGTTTTTCTGGTGCTGGGTCTCCTGGCCTCCAGAATGACATCCATAACAGCTGTAGAGAGAAGTGCTGACTGGTTGTTTAAGATAATCTGCCATGCAGCCAGATTTAAAGTTTTGAGCTGGCTGTGTAGAATCTGATTGTTTTGCTGAGACAGCAAGTGAGGAATATGAGGTAAAATCCATGGTGGACCTTGAGCCATGTTCCTTAATATTGGATACCAGTGTTGGCGTGGCCAGTCTGGAGCAATGAGTATCATTTGTGGCCTCTCTAATCTGGCTTTTAGCAGCACCTTTGCCAGAAGAGGCAGTGGAGGAAAGGCATACACTGTTAGTGTTTTCCAACTGAATGAAAGGGCATCCACTTTCCAAGCTAGTGTGTGGTATGTCCTTGTGCAAAACTTTTGCAGTTGGTAGTTTTGGGGGGAGGCAAACAGATCTATGTCTGGGCTCCCCCATTTTTGAGTTATCATTGTGAATACTTGTGGGTCTAGTTTCCACTCGTGAGGATCCATGATATTTTTGCTTAGTTTGTCTGCCAATGTATTTTTCTTTCCTGGCAGGAATTGTGCTTGTAGGTGAACTTGGTAGGTCAGTGCTGTGTTCCACAAGGTCATTGCTTGCCTGCATAGGGGGTAGGAATGTGTGCCCCCTTGTTTGTTTATGTACCACATCACTTTGGTGTTGTCCGTCTTTATTAGAAGTTGTCCTGGATGTAGGAGGTCCTTGAAAGCTGTTAGGGCATTTTGTACAGCTAGCATCTCTTTTTGATTGATGTGGAGATGCATTTGATCTGCAGACCATTTGCCCTGAATACACTGTCCTGCCATGTGTGCTCTCCAAGCGTAATCCGATGCATCTGTTGTCATTGTTTGCCTGGCTGTGGGCAAGGTGAAAGGCTGACCTTTGTTGAGGTGACATGCCTGAGCCCACCATAGAAACTCCTGTTGAAGACCGGGAATTAGTGGTATTATTGTTTCCAAGCTGTGGCTGTGTTGAGTCCATACGCTTTTCAGGTACCATTGTAATTTCCTCATATGCAGTTTGGCATATGGTATTAGTAGTATGCAAGATGCCATGAATCCCAAGGCCTGCAGAATTTTTCTTGCATGGAGTTGGGTCTTTGTTGCCATCATTTTGAAGTATTGAGTCAGTTGTCCTTGCTTGTCTGGCGTGAGATAAGCCATCTGGGCCATTGTATTTAAGCTGGCACCCAGGAATATTATGTCTTGTGAGGGCACTAGTTTTGACTTCTTTTCGTTTAATGTGTACCCTAGGCAACTTAGTAGTTTTTTTTACAAACGCCAGATGTTTTAAAAGAATGTCCTTGCTGTCTGCTGGAATAAGGCAGTCGTTGGATATTTGGATTCCTCTTTGTCTGCAGTATGCAATTACTGGTGCCAGGCATTTTGTGAAGACCCTGGGCGCAGTAGATAAGCCAAAGGGCAGTGCAGAGAATTGGTAATGAGTTGTACCTGCTATAAATCGGAGGTATCTTCTGCAGTTTTGTCTGATAGGGACATGCAGGTATGCCTCCTTGAGGTCCAATGTTACTAGCCAAGCCTTCTTGCCCAGCATGGGAAGAAGTTGCTGTAGTGTGAGCATCTTGAATTTGGGTACTTCCAGGTATGTGTTTAGAATTGAAAGGTCCAGAATGGGTCTCCAGGCTTTGTCCTTTCTGGGAACCAGAAAGAGTCTTGAGTAAAATCCTTGTCCTTGCTCCTGTGTAGGAACCTGTTGAATGGCTCTCATGTCCATGAGTGCTGTAATTTGTCTTTGAGCCTCTGCCCGTTGATTTGGTGGCAGGTTTGGCATTCCTTTTATCCTTGGTAAAGTGTGAAAGTGGAACCTGTATCCTTGAGTTACAATATTTAGAATCCATTTGTCTTTTGTGATGATGTGCCAATTGTCTGCAAAAAGTGCAAGTTTTCCTCCCAAGGGAACTGCCAAGAGTGATTTGCTTGGCAGTCTGAGGGGTAAGTCATTGTGATTGTCTTCTGATAGTTTGAGACCTGTCATCTCCTCCTTTCTGGGTTGTGGCACCCCATTGTTGTGGCTTGTAAGAGCCTTGTGGCTGACCTCTGCCCCTTGGGCGTCTGTATTTGCCCCTCTGTGGTCTGTCAGAAGTTGGAAAGGACCAGTTTTTGGTTGACCAATTTCTGCTGAAACGAGGGGGTTGAACCTGTAAAAAAATCCTTGACCGTTTGCATAGATTTTGCCATATCCTCCATTTTCTTTAAAACCTCCTCTGCTTTCACACCAAATAAAACATCCTGCTGTAAGGGTGCATCCAATAACTTTAACATGATCAGGTAGTTTGTTCTTTTAACCAAGCATGCCTATGAATGACAGACCCTGTTACAGCTGCTCTGCAAGAGGCTTCCAATGAATCAAATCCCCATTGCAAAGTATGTTTTCCCGCTTGTTCTGCTGCATGCAACAAATCTTGCATTTCCTTGTAATCAGGCTGCTCTGTATGTGTGCTCATTTTTTGTTTTAATTGAAACATCAAATATTGTTGATATTTCAGCATATGAAACTAGCAATTTAAGGCCCTCATAGCTAGAGTAGCTGAGGTATATACTTTCTTTCCCCATCTGTCTAGTGCTCTAGAATCCCTTTCAGACGGTACAGGATTTTTAGCAATAGAGGCCTTAACCCCTTTGGGACCCTGGGAAATGGTTTCTGGGTCAGCAACAGGGCTTTTATATAGGAATTTATGTGAGTCAGGGACTCTGTAGTATCTGTCTGGTTTGGCTGGTGCATGAGGTAATGAATCTGGGTTAAGGCTAGATTCTGAATAAACATCATCCACAATGTCTAACACGGGTGGAATAGCAAGGGGTCTGTGCTGAGGTAGTAAGAGGAACACTCGGAGCCTTTTCTTAGAATCAGAGTAATCCTGGCCTTCCCAGTGGAAATGTTCCCTCATGGTATGTAAAGCTTCCCCAAAAGAGTAGTCTTCTGGGGGAGATGCTGAAGGAATAGACTCTTCAGCATCAGAGTCTTCATAAGGGGGGAAAGAGTACTCCTGTTCCTCAGAAGAATCTGAGGTAATGGAAACCTGGTCAGAGGAAGCGTAGTCCTCCTCCTGTCTAGGCCTTTTGTCAGGTGGGGGATGGGAACCCCTGATTAGGGTAATTAAATCTTCGGCCATCTTAAGCATCTGTTTCTTAGGCATGGGGCCTTGCACTGGAGACTGCTGTACAGGCTTCCTTACTTTTAATGGAGTTTTCAGTTTTGCAAAGGATTTAATTGTAAGTGTAGTCGGTCTGAAGACACCTTCAGCAACTGACGGCCTTTCAACTGCACTGGAATCCCCTTCAGCCATGGAGTCGGAAGGGTCTAAAGAGGGCTCTGGAGGCCCTGCAATCTCCGCTTGGGAGTCGGATGCAGGCTGGGGTTCTAAATCAGCGGTCGTCCGGGGCTGCGTAGGCGCCTCACTGAAAACCGGAGGACCGGCGACTGGCCTAGCAGATGCCTCGGTGTCTGGTTTGGGTCTCTGCTGCCTGTCCTTATCTTTGCACTTTTTATGCATCCCGGTCGTCGGTTGCTCCGATGGCATGGTATAATTAAATTTTCTACCAAAATAATGTCTGGCGAAATCAAACCGACGTTTAATAGTTCGTTTGTTAAACCTAGCACAAAACCGACAACCTGTGACGTCGTGGTCTGGGCCTAGGCAAGGGATACAATAAGAATGAAAGTCCTTATGAGGTATTTGCTTCCCACAAGAAATGCAGTTATTAACTTTTTCTGACATCGGACTGAGGCAAGAAAAGGTTCCCCAACGGGGCACTTAGCTTTATTGAAGACTTCGGTCTGAAATTCGATTTGAAAATCTTAGGAGTCGGCCGACCGGCACTTGCGAACTGCTTCGGGCACCGCGCGGCAAGAAAGACTGAAGAAAATGGCGTCAGCTGCCTCTTTTATACCCCTGTCGCACTGACGTCAGGGAAGAAGCGACAGCAACCGACGCCTGACCAAGACTTTGGAACTCGGGCCGACTGCAGGACCGCCTGACGGCAGAAATCCCAAGTGTGATGACTGCAGCAGTGTAACACGATGAACATCGAGGAGTGACTGGGATTTTGGATGCAGGCCTTTAAAGAGAATAACAGTAATCATGCAGAAAATTATATCCATAAAGTAGCAGAAAGTATCCTAAGAACTAAGCCAACACGGGAATGGAGAAGGAGATTCTGCGAATAGGGATAACTGCAATTGGGGATATAGACAATAGCCAAGAGGTGGCTGGCATTTATTAGGAATAACTGGCAAAGGAACCAAGGTATTATGAGTAAATAAGTAGAGAGGAAAAGATGACGGAATGAGGAGACTCCAAGAATTTATTTGGACTGTAGGTTAGAGATTGCCTTCCCTATCAAGGATTGAAATTAGAGTATAGGCAAAGAGAAAGGAATGGGGGGTCCTAAATGAAAGGCCAACACTGGTAGAGTTGTTAGTAGACTCTAGAACAGAAGCTGCCATTAAAAAAAAGGAGTAATTAGTAGAGCATATGGGCCTATATCACATTGTTGAATTTTTAAAAGTTAGAACACCATATGGTCGACACCATATGTTCGAACTTTAAAAGTTCAAAAACGTAATAAAAAAAAAAAAAAAACACAAAAAACTTACCTGAAGGTTGTAAGCAGGGGGGCAACCCCCTTGCACCCCCAACATGGGGGCTGCACCCCCCCCCCCCACAGCCCTCGCTACTTAAATATACTAACTCCAAGATCACACTACATTGCAGGAAAGGAAAAGCTTCCCTTACAGAGATCTCCATTGAAACATTACATTTTTTACAAGTTTGAACATATGTTTCGACCATATTATGTTTGTACTTCTAAAGGTTCGACAACGTGAATGGGACTCGAGCATATAAAATATTGCGTGATAGCTATAAGAATCAATCAGAGGAAGTTAGAAAGGCTTGGGAAGAGAGATTGGATAAGCAATTCACAAAGAAACAATTTGAGGATATATGTATGTCTCTCAATATGCAGCAAAATCTAGATGATTTATATTTGCTTAGAAATGTTTACTTGGATATTTTTATACCCCAAGTAGACGCCACATAATTTTTCCTCAGGTAGACAGCAAATGTCAGAGGTGTGATGGTAACTGGGAATAAATTTTCTGGAAGTGCAAAGAGTTGGTGAACTTTAAAGATTCCCTGCAAGATGCACTGTCGGAGATGGGTGGGCAGATTGGCGTGACAAAAGAGACTATTTTTCTGAGCTATGATACAGAATCATATTGCTTAGACATGGTAAGGCTAATTATGGTGACTGCCAAAAAGCAATTACTAAAGAATGGAAATCAAAATCTAAACCAGCTATACTATAGTAACAAAGATAAAACAACTGGGATTGAGATCTTTAGAAAAGGGTAGGAGCAAAGATATAGGAAAACATCGGAATTGTGGGAAAAATACATACGGGGAGGAACGAGGTTTAAAAGAAAGCAGGACTTAAATGAGCTATGTAATGTTTGACTAAAATGATTGGGTAGATTTAAGTGATGTATATTGTTTGCAACTGGGAGTGTGTCATTATGGTTTGTGATCTAAAATGCTTGTAACTAGGACTGTGTCGGTGTGGTTTGTTTTTGTTTATATAAATGTTTGATTGCCTGTGTCGTAAGTGATGGTTTAATAAGGATGTGTCTTAAAAAAAGGGCAGAAATTGAATAATTTATGTAATGTTGCATAGGTTATATGATATATAGCAATATATGTGAAGTGTAATGTTTGTAAACATGAACTTTTTAATACAGTTTGATTACTTTTATGTAAATGTAAATTTGCCTGTGTCAGAAGTGATAATTCAATAAAGGTGTTTAAAAAAATTAAGTATCCAAATTTTCGATCAAACAGCAAACCAAGTCCAAAATATAACTGATCACACTCTTCCCTCTGTAAAATATCAATTCAAAAAGTAATGTATATATTCACCCCAACCCGGGTCCCACTGTTCATAAAACCATTGCCTCCTGTCCCAAAATATACTAGTCACTATACAGAACCCAAACTCACCGTACGAAATATGAACCTAAGAAGTATGTTCAGTAACATCCATGACATACGTACTTACCTTGCCACATACACTCCTGAAAAAAAAAAAGAAATAAAGGATAATGAGATCACCCCCCCCCCCACAAGGATACAATATACTCAGGCATGATCGACAAAACCAGCCGTCTATAAAAATTCTGAAACCATCACCTTACTTCCACAGGAATTACCCAAATTTAACAATGTTGAACTTCTAATGACACTCCTAAAAATCAACAAAAAGAAAGCTACAGTGGATGTAAAAAGTTTAGGTAATCTCCAAGTGTAGTACCTCGCAGGATGCGCAGCAGCAAATCCCGCCCCGAACACGCCTCCAGCCCAAGCCCGCATGAATATTTATTTTGCTCCTGCCATACCATTACTTTTAGTCAAACATACAGAACAATAATGTTCCTTGCATCATAGCGTTAATTTAATCCAGGGAAACCATAACAGTGGGTTTTACAGCAAAAGCGTGCGTTTATTCCCCTAACGTTCACAAATTAATAGTTGCGGTTGTGCAGTTATAATGTGTCTTATGTTTAACATGCAAGTAGTTTGCTATTATATTTAGAGTTACAAAAATATATTACTGCCCCTGTTTCTGAAGAGTGTAGTATGTCTTAAAATGCAAGGGCCTTTGCTATATAAACATTTTATATCCGAGTGCTCAGTTAGTGCAGGCTTGTAGCTAAAGGGGAGTTGAATGATCACCTACTGAAAAACGTTCCTCCTGGAGTCGAAGTGTGTGCATTATATTTTAGTTATAGTAATTTTTGATATCCGAATACAGTGCCTGGGGTAACTTGGTTTAAAGCTCTTTTGCACTCATTGTAAGTGAAAAATAAATTAAGGTACAAATCTGTCCCACTTTAGGCACTTGAAAAGGTGGCTACTACCCTAGCTGCGCTTTTTAATGCTTTTATGTCTCGTTCGTGTTGACAGGTTTACTTGGGTAATCTCGGATCTCTGTGCTATCTAAAGTGAAAGAAGGAGCACTGATAAGGTGTTTACTGGTGTTCCTGAGCCATCTTCATGTTTGAGATTTCACTTGATTTGAACAGTAACGCGCCAAATGAGTCTTGACATGTGTGATGTTGCTACTACATTTTTACACACACCCCAAATGCCCTTTAGGTGTTGGGTGTACTGCGGTAGCATCTGACTTGACATGGTTGCATGTAGTACTCGTGTTCCGCGAACAAATATTTGAGGAACTTCAGTTGTACTGCCATTTGGGTGAACTTGGCTGTGGTGGTAGTGGAGGTGGATGTGAAAGATCCTTATTGTTTGAGAATGAGAAGTAGCTCGCAGGATGCGCAGTAGCAGTGACTGTCACTCATACTCTACTTTCCCCTGCCAATCATGTACGTCACGCCCATTCCACGCCCAAAGCTGCGCAGAACTGAGTGCGAGGTACTACACTTGGAGATTACCAAAGTTTACACCCCACTGTTAAAATGCCAGGTTTTTGTGATATAAAAAATGAGACCACAGTAAATCATTTCAAAACTTTTCCCACCGTTAATGTGACCTGTAACCTGTACAGTTCAATTGAAAACCAAACAAATCTGTTAGGGGAAAAATATAAAAAATAAAAAAACATACAATACGCTGGATGCAGAACTGTGCACACCCTTAAACTCATACTTTGTTGTGTGTGCACACCCTTAAACTAATACTTTGTTGAAGCACCTTTTGATTTAATTTAATTACAACATTCAGTCTTCTTGGGTACTCAAATGCCATCAATTAAAGAGATTTGATTTAATTACAATATTCAGTCTTCTTGGGTACACAAATACCATCAATTAAAGAGACTCTGATTAACCCATAGACTGCCCATACATGTCAAGCAGAGCGCCTCCTTGGCCCTCTTCAAAAGGAACCTTGACAACTAGATTGGAGATGGGAAATTTACCCCAGGGATCACATCAGTTGCCCTGCTAGACAGGGGTCCAGGGAAGTAAATACTGTGGGAAGAAATAGCCAGGGAATTGTTATGGCTTGGCTTGTACAGGCCCTAGGACCGATAGCCTAGTACCAACCTATGAACCTATAACCCCAAATAAAGTTCAGCTCTCCTAGAAGGATTTTCCTGACATTTACTCAGTTGCCTGCTACAGCAAAAGCCATGTACCCAAGAAGACTGAAAGCTACAACAGAATGGCATTAAATATACAGATCCCAAGGATATTGCCAATATCCTGGCAGATTGATTCATTGCCAACTTCACCCCTTTCTCACCCCCTAAATGGCCCATCTCAATACTGGAAAGTTGCCATATTCCAGTAATAACGGCCACACAGGTAAAAAATGCACTCTCCAAAGCTAAGAATACAGCATCCATGGGACCAGATGACATCCCGGGCTGTGTACTACATGAACTACAAAATGAACTGGCACCTCACCTGAGTGTCATGTTTAATCATACCCTCATCTCAGGCATCGTGCCCACTGAGTGGCGCACAGCTGCAGTTATCCCACTCCACAAGGGGGGATCCACCTTGGATCCTGGGAACTACCGCCCCATCAGTCTGACAAACCCTTTTCTGCAAGGCCATGGAACGTATTATCATGGAACTTATAAACAAAGACATTGGCAACCTTAAAACACTGGACCCCACCCAGTTTGAGTTCGTGAAGGGCAGATCTTGTCTCCAGAACCTTATTGACTTCTTCGAATCAGTCTCCAGAGCCGTGGATGAGGGTAAGGTAGTCCACACAGCCTATCTGGACCTCGCCAAGGCCTTTGACACCATCCCCCACTCTGGAATCATAGATAAACTTACTAAGCTGGGCATTAATCCCTACGTCACTCAATGGGTTGTCAACTGGCTTACTGACAGAACCCACACTGTAAAAGTAGCTGACTCCAAATCCAGCTCCAGACAAGTGACAAGTGGATTACCTCAGGATTCAGTCCTGGGACCTCTCTTGTTTGGCATCTGCTTCTCTGAAGTACAGGCCAACACTAAGGGACTCTGGCTAACAAAGTCTGCAGATGACTGCAAACTGGGAGCCATTATTAAATCCCCAAATGATGTGGATACTCCACAAAAGGGCCTTTCAGAAACAGATGCTTGGTGCCAGATCCATGGGCTCAAGCTCAATGCCAAGAAATGTATAGTTATCCCCTATGGGAAAAAACATGTACCCGTGAATTATCACATAGGTGGCAGTACACTAAACACCGAAAGTGTGATAAGAGACTTAGGGACACAGGTGGACAGTGGTCTCACCTTCAATAACCACATCGCCACAACAGTCAGGAAATCCTTGTATGTGGCACACCTCATCACTAAGGGCTTTTCATCCAGAAAAACAGAGGTCATTGTCCCACTGTACTCATCCCTCATTAGACCCATTATAGAATACAATGCCCCATTTGGTATGTACCTCTCAAGACATCTGCAACAAATGGAAAGGCCGCAGAAATACCTCACTAAAAGAATCACAGGCCTAAAGCAGATGCCCTGTGCTGACCGCCTTAAAAAACTCCAGCTATACTCTGTCGCATATCGTCTACTCCGAGGCAATCTCTGCTTAACATACAAGGCCATGTCAAACCCATAGCTGTTGGACATGCTAACTTAAAGAAATCCCAATCCCAACCCCTCAGAGCCACATGCTCCAGGGATCTAAATCTTGTCATCACAATAAATAAAACATGCTGGAGGGATAGGTTCCTGACCCAAAGACTCCCCAGACTCTGGAATAGACTGCCCATACATGTCAAGCAGAGTGCCTCTTTAGCCCTCTTCAAAAGGAACCTTGATTGGATGGGAGAAAGGAAATTCACCCCAGGGATCACGTCAGTCACCCTGCTAGACAGGGATTCTGGGAAGAAATAGCCAGGGAATTGTTATGGCTAGGCTTGTATAGGCCCTAGGGCCGATAGCCTAATACCAACCTATGAACCTATGAGAGCTTTCAAAGCATCAAAGGGATCTCATTGTTGAATGGTATGAGTCAGGAGAAAGGTACAAATACATTTCCACAGCATTGGATATATCATGGAACACAGTGAAGACAATCATCAAAAAGTGGAGAAAATATGGGACAACAGTGATGTTGCAAAGAACTGGACAGCCCTCCAAAATTGATGAAATGACAAGACGAAAACTGGTCAGGGAGGCTGGCAAGAGACCTACAGCAACACTGAAGGAGCTGCAGGAATTTCTGGCAAGTACTGGTTGTGTACTACATGTCACAACAATCTCCTGTATTCTCTCCATATGTCTGGACTATGGGATAGGGTTGCAAGATGGAAGCCTTTTCTTACACACAAAAACATCCAGGGCTGGCTAAAATTTGCAAAACAATACATCATGTCTCCCAAAAGCATGCGGGAAAATGTGTTCTGGTCTGATGAGACCAAGGCTGAACTTTCTGGCCACAATTCCAAAAGGTACATTTGGTGCAAAAACAGCACTTTGCATCACCAAAAGAACACCATCCCTATGGTGAAGTGTGGTGGTGGCAGTATCATGCTTTGGAGTTGCTTTTCTTCAGCTGGAACTGAAGCTTTAGTCAAGGTGGAGGGAATTAAGAACATTTCCAAATACCAGTCACTTTTGGCCCCAAATCTTCAGGCGTCTGCTAGAAAGCTGAAGATTTCACCTTTTAACATGACAATGACCCCAAGCATACATCCAAATCAACAAAAGAATGGCTTCACCAGAAAAAAATTAAAGTTTTGGAATGGCCCAGCCAGAGCCCAGACCTAAATCCAATAGAAAATCTGTGGGGTGACCTGAAGAGGGCTGTGCACAAGAGATGCCCTTGCAATCTGACATACTTGGAGTGGTTTTGCAAGGAAGAGTGGGCAAATATTGCCAAGTGAAGATGTACTGTACTGATATACTCCTACCCAAGAAGACTGAATGCTGTAATTTAATCAAAAGGGCTGGCTAAAATTTGCAAAACAATACATCATGTCTCCCAAAAGCATGTGGGAAAATGTGTTCTGGTCTGATGAGACCAAGGTTGAACTTTCTGGCCACAATTCCAAAAGGTACATTTGGTGCAAAAACAGCACTTTGCATCACCAAAAGAACACCATCCCCATGGTGAAGCGTGGTGGTGGCAGTATCATGCTTTGGAGTTGCTTTTCTTCAGCTGGAACTGAAGCTTTAGTTAAGGTGGAGGGAATTATGAACATTTCCAAATACCAGTCACTTTTGGCCCCAAACCTTCAGGCGTCTGCTAGAAAGCTGAAGATTTCACCTTTTAACATGACAATGACCCCAAGCATACATCCAGATCAACAGAAGAATGGCTTCACCAGAAAAAAATTTAAGTTTTGGAATGGCCCAGCCAGAGCCCAGACCTAAATCCAATAGAAAATCTGTGGGGTGACCTGAAGAGGGCTGTGCACAAGAGATGCCCTTGCAATTTGGAGTGGTTTTGCAAGGAAGAGTGGGCAAATATTGCCAAGTCAAGATGTGCCGTGCTGATATACTCCTACCCAAGAAGACTGAATGCTGTAATTAAATCAAAAGGTGCTTCAACAAAGTATTAGTTTAAGGGTGTGCACACATAAAGTATTAGTTTAAGGTGTACACACTTATGCAACCAGCGTATTGTACATTTTTTATATTTTCCCCTAACAGGTTTGTTTGTTTTTCAATTGAATTGTACAGGTTATAGGTCACATTAAAGATGAGAAAAGTTTTGAAATGATTTATTGTGGTCTCATTTTTTATATCACAAAAACTTGGCATTTTAACAGGGGTGTGTAAACTTTTTATATCCACTGTCTGTTTAACAGCAATTTATATGCCACCAGAGAATAAAATTGATACTACTGAAAGCACCCTTTTTTGGATATCCCAGCAAATTAACCATGAAACTGTAATATCTGGAGACTTAAATATAGACTGGCAGCTCATAAGTACCACTACCCCCACTGAATCCATAAATGTGTACAATTTCAGACAATTAATAACCACACCGACTAGAATCAGTAAAACTTCAGGGGGACGCTCAACATTAGACTGGATTCTTACAAACAAACTAGACAAACTGACAAAAGCAGGCTGCCTCTCAGATAGCATACGTGACCATATACCAACATATGCCATTAGAACTGATCATAACCAAGATAAACATATCATCTGTAATCAAATATGAAATGGAACCAATTCCAGCAAAGATATTTTCAATGAAACACTAAAAAATATATAACTGGAATATACTTTACCGCTAGATACTGCTGTAGAATACTTCAATAACATATTGTTACAGACTTTAAATAATCTAGTACCAGTACGTAATAAAAGAGTAAATTCCAACCCTGCACCATGGCTGATAAAAGAAACAACAAAAAATCATGATAAAAAGGGATAAAGCCTGGAAAAAAAATGGTATAAAAATAGAACTCAAAATGCCTTCCAGCAATTTAGACATCTTAGCAACCTTGCAAAACTCCATGTCAAACAGGATAAGCAAAGATACTATACCAACCTACAAGACAAACATAAAAATAACCCAAAACTTTTTTGGTCGTTACTAAATAAACTACTCCACATTGGGAAGACCACCACTCCCTCTCCAAAAACAGGTAACACAACAGACTCTATCCCACACAGTTTAATTCCTACTTGAGACAGTCAATATTATTTTTCTTGGACACTAATACATCTCTAACTCTGTCCAATGAAAACAACCCACAGCTCTTCAGTTTTAGTCCAGTACCTACCTTACTCATAAGGAAGTTGCTCTTTAAACTAAAAACAGCTTCTGTAGCTGTATACCTACTACCATCAGACTACCTAAAATGGCTACAGAAGTCATTGTCTTCCCTATGTCTATACTAATTAATAGATCCATAGTAGAAGGATATATCCCATCACAGTCGAAAAAATCTTGCATCATTCTACTGCACAAAGGTGGCACATCTACAGAGTTTAATAACTACAGACCAATGCTGATTCTCTTCCTCCTCTCCAAAATATTAGAGAAATGCATTCATGAACAACTGATGCAATACCTAACCTCAAATAACCTGCTCTGAGATACACAATATGGCTTTAGGCGCCAAGACAGCACCACTACTGCTGTATTACATTTTACCAAAATAGTAAACCAACACAGAAACAGTGGTCTGCTTGTGCCCACCATATTTTTAGACTTATCAAAGGCATTTGATACCGTCTCGCACCAGGAACTGCTCATTCAACTCTCTTCAATAGGGCTTTCACAGTACCCTTGTTGTGGTTCCTCAGTTACTTGTCTGGAAGGCAACAAGCCATTAAATGGCAGCAAATCTACTCATTCTTTCAACCAGTTACTACAGGTTTCCCTCCGGCCTCTGTCCTGGGTCCTCTCCTACTTAATATATTTATTAATGACCTTTACACCTCCGCCCGCTATGTTAGTTTAGTTCAGTATGCAGATGACTCAACATTAATATATGAAGCCTAAACAAAAAAAAAAAAAGCTCCAAGACATTACCCAAAATCTTTTGCTTTGTGGAAACTTGGCTCAAAGAATCAAACCTCCTAATCAACCACAAGAAAACTAAGTTAATGCTTTTTACCTCAAAACATGGTTCAAAATCAAAAGCAAACTTTTAACATAAAGTCGGCAAGTAATACTGTCATTAAAACTGTAACTCACAGTAACGTTCTAGGTGTTGTTTTTTATTGTTTAATGACATTGCATTTTTCTCACATCTGTATTGTTGTATTATAACTTTTTTATTGTTTAATGAGATTGCATTTTCTCACATCTGTATTGTTGTATTATAACTCTTTTATTGTTTAATGACATTGCATTTTTCTCATGTTAGGACTGCTACCTTCAAGAATGTTGCTGCTCAATGACATTGCATTTTCTCATATCTGTATTGTTGTATTATAACTCTTTTATTGCTTAATGACATTGCATTTTTCCCCGTGTTTATATTGCTGCATTATAAAGCTTTACTACTCATTGATACTGCCTTCTTTGTGCATGTTTGAATGTCAAGACCTTTTTATGTTGAGTTCTAGTGAAGAGGGTGAATGTATGTATTTCATTGCATGCATATCTCACCATGCCTGATTGCTAATGGGTGCACTGTTGAAATAATTTGTTTGTAGTTGTGTTATTGCCTTTTAATGTAGATGTGTCACTTATAATAAAATCTGTCATTTTTGCCTCCTTCGTGTGTTGGTCTAGGGGTGTCACCAGAGTCAGGTAGGAAGGAACCCATATCTACTTCAGCTACACCTGCGGTTGCGCTACATAACAATATTTTAAGACAAATGGAGGAGCTACAGGATTTACCTCTGAAATAGTGACTCCTCAGATTTTCCCAAATGGTGGAAAAAGTAATTGATCATGCAGTCAAATGTGGCTACAGTTTTATTGTTCCAGGGTAGAACCTTAACTGTGGTTATCAAGAAACACAAGTGACTGAGAATTCAGCTTTTATCAGAAGTCATGAAAGAGACAGCTTTTTGAAAGCACCCTTAAACATTTTTTGTGCGTGTGGGACTTTCTTCTTGGGAAGCTTTCAGAAGACTTTAGTCTGGTGGGTGTCCGTCTCACCTTTTCCAGGGTATAGTGACCATTTTCTGTACAGTACAATAAGCAGGTAAAGGAAAGGGAAACCAAAGGCAATTATAGAAATTGACTATGAAGTGGTATGTATGTAAATTCGTCTTAGGTTTTTCAAGACTTGCAGCAATAGTTATAAATCTAGGACAATATAGTACATTCTTTTCAAACCCATTAAGATATAGCTGTAGGCGCAAGTATTTTGGGCATTCTCAAATGATATATTTTTCTTTGGGTTGTTTGCAGAGTTGTAGGATATTTTCAGGAAGTTTTCATGCATACATGAAACAAAGTTCTGTCTTATAGAGAAAAAATATACATCTTATTTGTGTTGATTTTGCAGAGAGGTCTTATTTGATTTTAATCATGTGACTTGTGATGTTTGTTGTATCCTTGCAGAATATTTTTGCTGTCACTGAAAATCTGTCAGTTTGAAGATAATTCGTGTATATTTTTTGAATGAGGTTTGTTTACCTGTGATCTGTCTGCTGTTTTGACAAATACATCCGTCTTTGCAAGGAGAAAGAAAAAGAGATTAAACCAATTATTTCTTAATAAAATTGATTATACTGTCTCATTCTAGACTTTCTGGAAGGATCACAGCGCTCAGATCATTGCAGTGTGATCTGCAAGCTGTCAAATTTGCCCATAAGCCACTTAATATCATGTTGGTGGTTTTGGATGGTCTACATAGAAACAAAGAAAAATTAGATCACCTTCATTTGCCTGACAGAAATTTCAGGGAGCCCAATTGCCTGACAGTTCATTTGCCTGACAATTAGAAAAAGGCAAATAAAAGGTATATGCCCTTTTCCCCACAGTAGTGCGATCCTAGAGTTAGAATATATAGTTGGGGTGGTGTGGGGGGCACAGCCCCCCACCTACTTTGGTTTTATACTGTCCACTTTGTTCTTTTATTCACTAAAACCAAAGTAGGTGGGGGGATGTGCCCCCCCCCCCAACTATATGTTCTAACTCCAGGATCGCACTGCTGTAGGGAAAAGAAGATGTACCTTTTATTTGCATTTTTTCTAATTGTCGGGCAAATAAACTGTCAGGCAATTGGGCTGCCTGAAATTTCTGTCGGGCAATTGAACTTTAGGTCAAATGAAGGTGACCCAGAAAAATTCTGGTCTAATGGCTCAGGGGCCTTTTTAAGCCTAACCAAGCAGCATTCCCACGTGTTACTTGTTTTCTTTTTTAGATAGTAAATAGTCAAGTTACACTTTCCAGAAGAGACATAGGTGTCACCCCCAGGGATAAATTTGTATTTGTCCTGATTGTGTTTGAATTTGTCAAGGGCGTACTTTGTTGTGCATGGATGAAAGCCTTTTCTAGAGCAATGAAAGTCTGTGTGAGATGTATCAGTCTGTCCATGATGTCCTGTTTAAATTGCTGAAAAGGTCAAAATCCTTAGAGAGGGTGTTTCTGATACAACTGTTTTTTTTAAGATGTGGAGCAGGTTCATTATTCCAAAATCTTAGGTCGCCTTAAAGGCTAGGTGGAGGTCAACCCTTAGCAGTCTAGTGGAGACTGAGAATTTATAAAGTGATCTAAGGTTGTCAACCTAATTTATATATTGGACTCCCTAGATTCCTTTGGTAAGGAATTTCTGTGGGTGTTTGAGTTGAAAGGTACAGGTACATACCAAAGGGAGCATTGTATTTGATGATTGGTCTAATAAGGGCCAAC